>NW_009260186.1:833101-842454 GCF_000687185.1 Egretta garzetta
GGGTTGTCAGGCTCTGGAATGGGCTGCCCAGGGAGGTGGTGGAGTCCTCATCCCTGAAGGTATTTAAAAGAAGGATAAATGAGGTGCTTAGGGACATGGTTTAGTGGTGGGATGGCAGGGTTAGGTTAAAGGTTGGACTCGATGATCTCAAAGGTCTTTTCCAACCAAAGTGATTCTGTGATTCTATGATTCTATTCTATGGATGTCTGCTCATTTATGGTGGTTATCTAAGCTGCTCTGTTTCTTGGGCCTTGATCATACTTCTTAATGTACCATTTTTGGAATAGAATCATAGAATAGAATCATAGAATAGAATCATATAATGGTTTGGGTTGGAAGGGACCTTTGAATGTCATCTAGTCCAACCCCCCTACAGTGAGCAGGGACACTGCTAACTAGATCAGGCTGCTCAAAGCCCCGTCCAACCTGACCTTGAATGTTTCCAGGGATGAGGCATCTACAACCTCTCTGGGTAACCTGTTCCAGTGTTTCACCATCTTCATCATAAAAAATTTCTTCCTTGTTTTTATAATAGCAAACCTTTTTCAACTAAACATCTAAATGTGAAGAGAGTGTTCCTGATCTGAGTGTAAAACCCATCTAGCAAAACCTCAGCACTGGAGCTAGAGCCACATGCCACCAACCTTCATCACTTCCTTGCTTCATTCAGCAGCAAGTAACACATTGCAGAAAGCTGCTCCTTCCTCTAAAGGGTCTCAGCAGCAAAATACTGAGGAGTCTCTGACCAAGAGTTGGCAACTATGACTTCTGTCTGTGTATGTACATAACAATCAAGAAAGCATCTATCCAGAGAAGTATTATGCATGCTTTCAATCTCTACACATCTAGAAGGGTGTCTCCTGTGTTCACAGAACTGGGGGGGAATGTTTGAGAAACCAATAGGTGAAATATATTTTTATTCTCTTTCTCTTGCTTCTTTATGAGGAAAAGATAGGAAAAACCTTGTTGTGGAAGTAGAACTTGTGAATCTGTCTCTCATAAGTATGCTGGAGAACTCCTTGGAGGACCAGAGTGGGGTATTTACAAATCTGAAATAACAAGTCATTGACTCAATCACACAATAGATATATTCTCAGCTGGTTAATGAAGGAAGAAAGAATTCTTGGTTAAAAACCTGTTTGCAGGGAGTCAGATCTATTTTGTTGTTATATCTAGATTCTGCTAGTTCTTCCTTTATTACAAACAAAGAAGTTAAGACTTCATGGGATTTCAAGTTTACAGTGTATCAACAAGAATATTTTAAAGCTTTCTGAGGCAGAGACGAGGCAAAATTTATAATTCTGCCCCTTTTCTCACTCTGGAGTTACCTGTAAGCAGTCATGCAGAGAATAGAAAATGAAAATTGAGTGGTTTTCATAGATATTCATATATAACAGAACCCCTGCAGAAATGCTTACATTGCCATCCCTGTCAGATTCTATGAATCCACAAATCCTGCTAAATACCTAATAACACAACTAAAGGCGTACCTAGATGTGCAAGCTGCCACTTATTTATAAAAGGCCTCTTATCAGGACCAGCACGGACAATAATATCTGCAAATGTCGAAGGGCCCTCAGCTGTCAAACAAGAAATCATCATCCATCTGCGTGATAAGTGTAACTGCCAGATGCTAAGTCTACAAGCAAAATGTAAGGGGATAAACAACAGCTATCACCAGGACACCAGGGATGAACCTCACCAGAGAAAAAACATGAGCGAGATAGCGCGGTTATTGTTAAGCCTGATCCCTTGTCGGTGCAACACCCATTGCTGACAGGGAACATCAGGAGCCTACCTAGTGGTGTTAGTGGCATTTCTGTTACTTCTGTCTATACATCATCAGACAAAATGGTCAGCTTTGATTGTGGTAAAACTTGAGTCACTGCTGGTAATCTTAACAGCTACCATTTCGACTGGCGCTTCAACTCAAATCATGATGGGTAGAAATGGTAAAACTATGGCCATGTGCATCCTTTGAATCTACTCCATGATCCAAATTGCCTTCAGTCATGACTGACAAAAATGAGTACAACAATCTCCATCAGGCTTTTGTCATCCCCCGCGTTGCTAGACAGAAAGAGGTATTACAGTATGTCCCATGAATCTGTCTAATGCCTTCTAAAACCAGCAGAAACTTCTAGAATCTACACTATACTGTGGCTGCGAGCTCCACAGTTTAGCTGGAAATTGTCCAGATTGTTGGGTGTAGGAAATACAAACAGGATTTTCTTGACCTGTAAAGTAACTTACTGAGTAAGGATATTCTTTTTCTGAACTGACAGAAGATGGAAGTCATGCTCTATAGAACATGTAGACATAATCCACATCAGCAGAAAAGCACCAACAATCAGTCAGAACCCCTCTATTGAGTGACGAAAAATAGACATATACTACCAGTGCAGATCAAACTTTTGAGTACCCAAAGTGTGTAAATTAGGCCCAAAGTGTAAATTACACAGTAAGTGACAAGAATTTCAGAACATTGATCATTTTGAGTCAGTCATTTGAGGAAAGAATTCTTTAAGGAATGATAAAACTGCTGGTCTTGACAACACCTGACAGCTGAGTAGATAAAATACCTTGGTTGAATGACAAATATCTGAGTACTCCAACCATTTATTGTGCTTTGATGTCAGTGTGTTAGTGCATGTATGTCATGGCACTCCAAAAATCAGAGAAGGATGCTTCAGAGCCAAAGAATAGTAGGCCTGTGTCCATACGGCATCATCTTCACAAATGGCATTAGCATCTGATCTTAATTAAATTAGTTATCACCATTTGCTAAGTGGCTCCTAATACCAGAGCATGCTGGACTGTTCCCAGAAAGTCCCTGCTGTTTAAGTGCTTAACATCACTGAGCAGTTCCAAGAGAGCCTTGGGAGGGCATGAACAGAGACTCTATGCCTGTAGATCAATCAGCAGCTGCTCATGACAGGGGAAAAATCCAAAGTATGTAATTATTTGTAATTATTAAATTACACAAATTGATCAGCACTCCATAGGGATTGCACACTGAAAGGTTTACATAAAACCATGCGAGAGAAAGAGCCAACGGTGCAGACAACAATATGAACTATCAGAAATGGGTTCTTGCACCAATATTTTTAGCATCTGTCAAAATATTAGCATCTATCAAAATAAGAAACCAAGTTATGATCATATAAAATCTTATTTCTTGCAGGTGACTTAGGCATCACAGTCCAAAAGTAGGACTTCAGCTGTAAAATTAGTCCAAAATTAGGACTTCATGCAAAATCAAAGCCATGTTGGCCTGAGCAACTTTCCTGGATATCTGGTTAGCACATGCAAAGCCAACTGCATATGAATTCAGATGAAACATATGTGAGTTTGCTCCACCCTTAGACTCAGTAAGTTACTAAACAATTTTGTACATCCAAGATTGAGGGTGATTCACCCACAACTAGCACCTGGTCTGTTTGGGATTTGTACTAAATTGCATGCTTTTCTGAAGGCCAGAGAAATCAAAATGTGAAATGAGTGCCTGCAGGAGCTCAGTTTCCAAATGGAGGTGAGGGGCAGATGAGGAGACCAACGGCAACCAAATAATGCTGTGAATTGCTGAACTTGCACAATAGCACTCACACCTGCACGTGTGTTCTGTGTGGGAAAGATCTGGGTTTACAGAGTTAGATAGGCTGCAGTGGATCACAATTGCATTGTCTTTCTAGATAGCTTAGATAAGCCAAAATCAGTATGTCTTTCTTAGGATCCTCCTATCTGATATCATGAAAGCACTAGCTATTACCAGAGAATGCATGTTGCAGGTTTATGGTGGTGCTGGAAACTTTTCTAGCTGCAGCAGAAATACAAAAGCTGTGGCTGCTACAGAATTGGAAATGTACAACGTAATCAATAGGATATTTAAAATTAGCATAGATTAAAAAAAAAAAAAAAGAAAAAGAAAAGAAAAGGAAACTTTACCTAGCAACCTGAGAATGGACTGGGCAACTTGGAGACCTTCTCACACATGAGTCAGCTGGAGGAACAAGAACATGCAGAAATGTGATTACTATAAAAACACAGAAATGTGTGAACATAGAGACTGGTTGAACAGTACAGCACATCATGTGCTGTGGCATCATGAAAGAGTTGTAAAACACGAAGGATTTAGCCCCAGCAACCCATTGGTCCACCTCTTCAGTTCACTTTGTGAAACTGTATCAGAAAACAAGAAAAGGACATGTAACAGGAAAAAGGAAGCACAGAGAGAGCTGTGCAGGCATGGAAGGATAAACAGCTTTTCTCTTCCCCTTCTGCAAATCTGAACAAAGGCAAAAGACTGAAGAGCCTTTTTCAAACCCTAACGGTCCTTGACAGGAAAGAGGAAATAATGCCCTAATTGCCAAAAATGGCAGGGAGAGGAAAGAGGGCAGAATGTCACGGTTACAATTTGTTTCCAATTCATTCTCTCTCTCCAAGGTTCCTTCTGCCCTTTAAGAAATCTGTACTTAAAAAATAATGGACTAGACAATTTCCAAACCAGGAGCCTGGTATAATTCATTTTAATGCCACTCCAGTTGGCTGGGCAATACAATAGATCATCACATTGCGAGAGAACCCTTTGGTCCAGACTATGTATCAGACTGAACTTCTAGATGTATAGCGTATTTATCATGACTACATTGTCACACAAGGTTATCATGCTGGTATGCAATATTTCTCCACCTCTCCTTTAGTGAATTTGGTTCTTTTAGCCAAAATGGAGCTAATCAACATAAAAAAACCTACAATGACTTTTTCAGAGTCAGACGCCCAGAGTTAAATATCTACCATGACACACTCAGGGAAGGTATCAGCAGACAGTGTGGTTTCACATAATCTTCAAGACTATTATTCTTAGTATGAGCCAGCGTTGTGTCCTGGAAAGATGTGCCGTATTATACTTAGTTTCAGCTACACCAGATACCCTTCACTGCTTTTTCTGTTTAGAACGATCTCCATGAATAAACAGAGGATTTCTTTTTCTTAAGATTATTCTCCTCAGTGTAGAAAAAGAAGAAAATTCTGTATGGGTTTGGGTCACCTTTTTTCCAGATCCAGTGACAAAACACTTGGAACATGGCAGATTTGGGGTCACTTATTGTTCCTCTACTAGGAAACCAAGCTGAAAGGTCCGACATCCCAGGAGACGTCAAAGACCTCAAGATCAGAAAAAGTTATTAATTAAAACTTCGTTTTGGAAGACACTCTGTGCTTGATATTTCTACAGCTTTCATGGGAAATAAGCACTCTGAACTTCTGACAAATCAGGTCATTTATTCAAGCTCCTTACTGTGAACTCCGTCTCTGACTGCTACTGTGAACTTTGATCTAGGAGGTTTAAAATATACAAGGGTAACAGAAACAAAATCCACTTTTGCTCAAAGGTCACTGTCAATAGTGTTTATTTTTTCTGGTCTTGTTTTCTCTTCTAGCATACATGCATTTTTGTCTATAAGTGACAAGTTTGACCAGACCAGCATTGATTAAACCAAACTCACAGACTCACTCAATATTTCAATGACTGAGGATTGCTGGAGGAAAAGAAGTATTTATTTTTGTTCCATCTTCCATTTCCAGCTAGAAGTGAAGCCAGCAGTGACAAAAATCTGCTGCACAAAGGTCTTCCTGTGCTGTTCCCATCAAGAAAGCCTCGTGAATCCCCCAAGAAAGCCTGTTCTCATAAGTGTCCCACCTTGTTCCAATGAGCTCCTGAGGTCTGAAGAGCTGAGTCAAGGTCCCTTCTGTCTAACTAGACTACTGCAAACCCTCTGCTGCCTATTTTCCTCCTCTCCTTAAAACTCACAGCACTGCAGCTAAAGCCCCTTATCCATTACCATTCAGACTGTGCATCTGTTTACTGATAGTCCTTAACCCTTTTCAACATATCTCTATTTCTGTCTGTAAGGACCTGTGTTGCTCCTTCCTGCCCATATGTGTGCCTTTATCCTTTCCCCCTTGTTATCACCCTCCTGTTCTTGCTCAGACTTCCTCGCTTTCTGTCCCCTCGACAGACTTCTCCCTACGCTCTCTGCAAGAACCACAGCTACAGTCTTGGAGTGCATCCCACAGGCCAGTTTCCCCGAGTTATATTTGGGAAGGGCTTCACAGCACATCAGCCACATTGGGATAAATGGTCCCATTCGTGCTCCCACCTCCTAACAGCTGTGAGGTGGTGTGTGCCGCTGAGAGGGAGTTGTTACTCCAGCATAAGATCCTGCTGGATCTCTAAGAAAGAAGAGAACAAAGCCTAGAAGTAGTGAAGAAAAAGTGGGAAAGAGGCAACGAGAAATGCAAGTTATGTGGTTGGAGCAACCTACGTTTTGTTGCTGTTACTGTGAAGCAACAGCGATATTGGCAGTACTATGCTGTTACTGCTTTTTAAGAAGAAAAGTGATGTTTGCAGCATGGAGGGAAAGGGTACTGTGGCCACCAACATCTGGTAAGTGTCTCTCCAGTGGGCTATAGCCCCTTCAGTGCTTCTGCTGGGCCATAGGAAAATGGCATCAAGCTGGTCTGCCCTGGCATGTGCTATCCCACAAACGCCTCATGGCATCTGCCATGATGGGAAAGAGCAGGATACACGTGAGACTTGGCAGCACTTGCACCCATACGTTGCAGGGGGCAGGGATCTTTTGTGTTGAGCCAGCCTCCCAGGCCAGCCTCAAGCCCAGCAAAGGAGAAAGATGGTTTGATGTCACCCAAGCCTTTTTCCTGGCCTACAGGCTTGAAGAATGTAAGGTTGAAAAGAGCAAAAACTTTGTATCTGGGGAGATGTGACTGGGAAACTGTTGGCTCGGGGCACTCAACTACTATATTCTTCATCATAGCAAATTTCACATTTAGTTCAGTGAGAGCAGACTTTGGCCAAAACCAAACAAGACCCTGTTCCTTAGGCTGCATTGTTATGTGCAGCATGAAGAGCCTAATCAGGCAAATCTCATATGATACTGGCACTTAGAAAGGTGCTCCTAAGGCAGCATTTTTGTAACTGAGGTTTCTAAATGAGCAGTGGTCCATAGGATTTTCTGGCTCTTGGCTATACCATAGCCAGGAAGCCATGGACTAAGTAAAGAGGCTGAAGCTCTTTGAAATTATATGGCTACTGCAGATCTCCCTGCAGGGTGCAGCAATGAGTAAAAACTTAGGTCAGATGGTCACAGCAGGCAACTGGGATCCAAGAGTTCTTGCATTGCCACGGTATCCTCAAACACCGGCATAGAGCAATTGACATTTCTGTGCTTCACTCAACATGAGCATTACTTGCAATAATAGACGGCTTTACCTGAGAAATGCTTTAAAATTGTGAAAATATTAAGTATCATAGCACAGTAGAACAAGTTCCCCAATCTGCTTGTATTGATAGATATGAAAATCAGGGCTCCTGATGACTCACATTTTCAGGGTAATTGCTAAAAGAGAAAATTATCTATTTGTCAAGTCAACTCATTACACAAATTGAGACTTTGAACTACTTGATTTGGGTGCAAATTTAATCAGGGAGAGAAGGGTGAATTGACACAGAACACACTTCCTATCTTCTGCCCTAGGGCCATTTTAGATATTACAGTAACACAATATTCTTATTGTTATTTTATAAGCTAGCTGAAAATCAGCATTACTCTGTGTGCTTCTTTTCCACAGTGAACAGAAGAAGTGCTTATTCATACACCTGTAGTTAAGATGCATTTGAAAAAGTAAACAGAGACTGTAAGGAGTTTAATTGTCTTTCACCCCTACTAATTCCAGCAGTAGGAGGGCAGGTAGTGTGGTGCAGACATGCTAATATCGCCACTTTGGGGATCAGTACCCATTTGCTGTTCAGGACTTCTACATAAGAGGCCAAAGTGCAAAGTACCAAGACCTGTCTAGCTCCTTCCCATCTCACTGCTGGCATGGTTCATGCTCCTGCACTGCCTAAAGCAGTCCTGGCTCCACAAATGTACCCCAACAAACTTTCATCAGGCCTCTCAAGTTGAATCTCAACCTTTTCCAAGGATTCATTTCAGCATATGAACAAAATCAGTCCTACTCACTCCAGTTAGGCAGCCAGTAAATAAATCTTGTGCCTTGTCATTTAGGTTTTTATGTTGTGTTTCAGAGTGCTTAGAGATTTTCTCAAAGCACTTGCAGTGCTCCACTTGTTTCTTTTTGACAGTTAAAACTTTTTACTTCTGTGTAACCAGAGTGTTTGTTCATGGGAGACTTCTGTGCCAAGCAGAATCTGTGCTGTATTTACAAAGTAAAAGCCAATACAAAGAGCGCTCACTGTAATGAACAGTGTTTGGAGTGAAAAGTCTAATGAGTATAGATGCTATCAAAGCTGTTCTCTTGCTCAGAAGTGAATGTTAATGCCAATTACTCATGTTTCTTGATTAAACTCTCTCCGAACATTAAGTACTGCAGAAAAAAAAAAAAAATACTCCATCTTAAAATATGCACATGGAAGTTGAGGCAGAAGCTGGTACCAAGAATCCAGGGACAAAGTGTGCTCTATGTTGTGGTCCTTCAAGGAATATTACCATGAAAGTGCCTTGGATGTGATTTATAAAAGATGACTGTGTTGAGTATTCCACTGGATTACAGCCAAATAAGTGGACACAGAATGAGATGGACTTTCAGGGCAAGGAAAGTACTTGCATGAGTAAATGACTAAATGAGGACATCTTCCATGGAGAAATAGCAGGTTCCACTAAAGACGTGTCAGTTCTCAAGATCTACAGCTGGGCATGATATAAACCATGAGAGCTATAAACCATTGGAGTTGGGATTACTGCCTCAGTTTGACTGGACAGACAGAGATCTCTCACAGTTGGAGTTGGGATTACTGCCTCAGTTTGACTGGATCTGTGACCACTACTCTATTTAAGGAACTGTTCTGGGGTATGTCTACAGCAATGTTTTTCTGTCGAATGAAAAGGGACAGGTAGCTTGCTGTATATCTGTATACCTGAGCTCTGGAATTAGGGGAAATGCGCCAACCAGGAAGAAAAGTCAACATCAAGTTTCTCTTAAAAGGTGAAAAGGCTTATTGTCAAATCTATAGAAATGCATATTTGTTTTCTGTTCATCAAATCAGAGTTTAAGAGCAGAAGGGATGCTTAAACAGTCTGTTCCCAGCCACGTCCTCTGTCTCAGGCCATTGCATTTCATACAGTTTGAGCCAGATGTTTCCTAGGGCTGTGACACAGTGACACCCAAAACCAGACCTGGCATACTGAGCTACATGGCGGATCTAATACTGGGAGCAGAGAATAACAGGAAAGTTTAGAGATGGCTGGCGGAAGAGCTGCTCTTCCTTTCCACCCCTGGATTCAGACAGGGCTGAAATTTTCCGCCCCAAGCCCTGA
>NW_009260186.1:842494-849673 GCF_000687185.1 Egretta garzetta
TCATCAGAGCACCGCTCACCAGAAGAGTTCACAGCTAAATAGAGGTATTATATAAAAGTTGGGAGGAGAGGAGTGGCAGGAATGGAAAAGTGTCTCATCCGGGGACAGGTAGAAAACCATTAGGAGAGCTGGAAAAGGTCACAGATGTCCCAGTTTCAAAGATTGTGCTTTAAATTTTTAACTACCCAATGCTTATCCCATTTGTTATTGATAGATCACAGCACCTGGCATAAATAATGCTTTACACTTTGAAAATATCACTTCATAAATCTTCATGACAGGCATGTGCAGTGGGTGGGTAACCAGTGTTATCCCCACTTTACCAAACTGGGACACTTACACATCACAGTAGGTAGAGACAAAACTGCCGAATGATGCGCCTGCAGCAATCGGGTTAGGGAGAGCCCAAAGGCCAACAAATGCCCACAGAAATCTCTCCATGAACCTTGCAAATAGCAGAGCATAGCGGTTTAAATCTAAAGCTACGGCTGCTTGAGGATAATTTGCAAGAAGTATGAGAGTGAGTCCGGCTGAGCAGTCAGTTCACTAGGAACGGTTTAGCTAAATGGCCTCCAATGGGACGAGGTGACCAGCAAGGCGGCTGGGCTGTGCTAAGGCTGGGGAGCAAAGTCCTGGTACGCAGGGGATGCCTGCATGCCGTGCCTGCCCCTGCAGAGCCTCTGACCAGCGCAATTGCTACCAGCAGCACTACAATTCTCCCACAAATTTAAGTTAGCAGGTGAAAGAGATTGGAAGTAATGGGGGACATATGAATCACATCTGCAAGTCTTTGTGTAATTTAGTTTTGAAATTTAAGATTTAAACTAATGTATTCCTTGGCCAAAAGTTATTTTAGCTTCTCTAGGCAGGTAGTAATAGAAAGAAATGTGATCTTTTTGATTAAGCCAGAACATTTACTGCCACTGGGAAGTGTAGCACATAATGTACCGTGGGGACATGGTGCTTTCTGCAATTTCTGCCACAACTGCAATATCTTACAGTAAACCTTCAAAAGTACAGTATATAGGAAGTCTCAAATCATCCTCATTAACTGCATTTATACAACAGAGCACCTATCTGTTAAGGTGTTACAGGTGCTTCCAGTAAAATAAATTAAGTCCCGATTCTGCTTCCAAACACCCAGTATAAATCTAGACAACTTGCCCTACTTCTGTAGCATTAATCCCAGATTTAAATCTATGCAACAAGGCTCTTAAATTTAGGCCTTACTTGGGCACTTGAGTGTTTCAACCAGTGTCATCAGGTCTGCTCTTGTAAGCTTTAAATTTTCCAGTGTCTTCGAAAATTTAAATATGTGCCAGGGACTAAAAACTGACCTCTAAGGCTAAAACCAACAGATTGGCAGAAAGCTGAAAGCAAATACAAAGCTGTTAATGAAAATCAAAAGGCACGAGAGCTTCAGTAGAAAAAAAAAAAAAAAAAAAGAACTTAGACTGTTTAGAAAAACCCTCAAATCCTGGGAGGAAAAAGGAGAGCTGAAGTCTGTGAACATGCACCTTCATCTCAAGTACTCCAGTATTTGGTCCTGCCTCAGGATCCCATCGTACTGATGCTGCAGAGAGAGAAGCTGATTCTCTGCCTTCCCAAAAGCTTACACCTGAGATTTTCACACTTAAGATTTCCACTTCTCTGTAGCTACTTAAACACCCTGCAAATTCCACCATCATCTGCAATCTCCTGTTAGGGAAAGTAAGGTGCAGGAAAGAGAAATAACTTACCTTAGGCCTTATCACATACTCAAACACTAGGAAATGAGAGCTGGGTATCCATCTATTCTACTGCCATAAGTAGGGAAAAATCTAGATATGTTTGGCAATAAGCTTTGGGGGTTTTGCTTGCTATTCAGGCTCATGCAGAAAATTCTTCCTCCTGCCAACCTGAAATGCCTCTGGGGTCACAACGGTTCAGCTGGAAGGTAGTAAATACCACAGCCTTATCATTCAGGCTCATGCAGAAAATGGAAATTTCTTCCTTCTGCCAACCTGAAATGCCTCTGGGGTCACAACTGTTCAGCTGGAAGGTAGTAAATACCACAGCCTTATTTTCTTAATGCACACAAGAAAGAGATAAACTTAGCCTACCCTTAGAACTTTACTTTGGGATCATCTTTATGGTCCAGGTAAGTCCCAGCTCAGCCAACGTAGGATGCTTAAGTGATATTGTAATAAAAATAATAAATCTTAACTTGGGACCAAGCGGGAAGCTATTGAGTACTGACAAATGGTGCTGTAAAAAGCCCCTTCAGAGACCTGTGCAAGAAGAGGGGAAAGATCTGCCTGGCTGTGGGCATGTTAGTTTGCCCAAAGAGGGCACATGGATACTTGTCTTGCTGTCTGCAGGCAGGTCTTTGCCCACCTTCTCCCACACTGCACTTTGGACCATATACCTGATGTACACGTTGAATTCTTCCCTGAATAACCATCCCCCTAATTAAGCTGAATGCTGCTTAATTCAGCCAGCTTGTAAACGCCGCATTCGTTATTCAGAGTTCTCCAGATCTGAGGGAACTGAAGGGAAACGAAAACAAAACTCTTCACAGAATTTAACACCCACCCTGCTGATCTGCAGAGACTCAACCTGAGGTGCAGCATGACTCCCCCCATCATTCCTTGTCACATGCAAGGAGATGTGGGAAGAGATGGTGGCTGCTACACACCAGGAGGACCAGGGACTCTTCCTTTAGAATGGCCAGAGCCAAAGGACATGGGGACAATGCTTGAATGGGACCAGGGGAAGAAGAAATAGGCACAACCCTTCCAGGTGGTTGGTGCTAATTCTCCCACCTCCTTTTCCAAAGCACAGCAGATGCTGCCAGTGGAACAGCTGCCAGCCTCCTGCTGCTGTGGGTTGAGCTCCAGCATGCCTGTGGTGCTCGTACGTTGGAGCACAAGGCTTGGCTTCCGGGCTCCCAGTTGCCTGATGGCTTGGAGAATTGGAAGGAAATATTATACTCTCTCTTTCCCACTTGCTTGTGTATTAGTCACAATCCAGAGCAGCATCCAAGCCTTTGTGTTTGCATCGTCCCACCCCCTAGGGAAGGATGGGATCTGGTTCAGGCTCACAAGAAAACAGCCACCCAGCCATTTGGCTAGGCTGCACACAAAGAGCCCTGCCTTGGCCATGGATTAGAGTGGGCACCTCAACAGGGCTCCATCTTTGTCTTCCTTTTCTTTAAAGGCTGCTGAAAAAAGTACCAATAGGTCAGCATGAGAATAGAAGATGGGAACAGCCAAACATAACCACAGAATGGAGCAAGAGAGATTGGAAGTGGAAAAGACCAGTTTGCAGCTGGATGTGTGTTTTCAGAGGCAGTTCCTATTTGATGCAACAGGATTTAGAAATTCGAGTTGCATACACTGAGTCAGAATAAGCCAAAAGCTGAGCTAGTTTTACCCAGAGCAGTGATATTTTATTTCATATTTCTCAAGTATTTTGACTTTCCCCACACTGGTCCATGTAAAATGAATGGAAGTTGCTGTGGGAGCACTTAGGCTTTTTCCCTTCCTTTGGTTGTCCTCTCTACCTCAGTCAAAACAGGGCTCCACATCCACATTTTCCGGCTCCCAGTGGACTCCATCATCCCCAGATGCAGGCTTTTCTCGAGTGCAGCTCTGCACCTCAGCTCTTGACAGCAGTATTCGCTGGAAGAAAGCCAGGAGGATAACTTTCACCTGATGATGAGACCACTTACCACAGTGAACTGGTTTCCATCATTTCCTCCATAACCCACACTTTGGGCTGGGTTTAAATTTCTCTGCCCAAATAAAGAGACCCGAAGGCAGCCGTCTAGATCACCTTAAGCTTGGTCTGATTTCATCTCCTTGTTTTATGGATCTAGGTTTCCTCTTTAAAAAAAAAAAAAGGTCTCTGTTTCAGGTTGAACAAAACACCTACTTAAATCTAAATGAAAGGTTTTGAACATGCAGAAAAAAGAAAACAGCTTATTTTAGGTTGACCCCCCAAAAATCATGTCACAACAATCAGATCAATTTAAAGACACTGTCAAGATTTTTTATCACAGTACCTAAGCACTGTAACCAGACAATAACATTTCTGCTTGTACAAACATGACTTCTCCCATGCCTTCCCAAATTTTTCTCAGCTAATCATTATTTTCTCTCCATAGGTATCCATCAGGGAGCCTTTTTTAAGAGACCACAAGGATTATTCACTGAAAATATTTTTTAAAACTGTGGCTATGTTCAGAAATCACCCTTTCACATGCATGCATGCACACACTGTTATTGTTTTCAAAAGAACTTACTAAATAGTTCTGGACAAAATCCCAAATTCAGGGCTGTTTGGGAACTGTTCATGTTTGCTTTACTCATGACAGACCTATTTCATAGAATCATAGAATGTTTTGGGTTGGAAGGGACCCCTAGAGGTCATCTAGTCCAACCACCAACCCCCTGTTTGACTCTGTTCTCACTCTGTGACTGAACTGTTGGAATATCTTTGTTCATACAGAGAAATAACAAATATAACCCCCCCCCAAAACCCAGGTATTCCAATTCAGCCAACTATTCATATGGATAGCAGAAGTGGAAGGCTGGTTATCATAGAATCATAGTATAGTATCATAGAATCGTCTAGGTTGGAAAAGACCTTTAAAATCATCAAGTCCAACTGTTAACCTAACCCTGCCATCCCACCTCTAAACCATGTCCCTAAGCACCACATCTATCCTTCTTTTAAATACCTCCAGGGATGGGGACTCGACCACCTCCCTGGGCAGCCCGTTCCAGAGCCTGACAACCCTTTTGGTGAAGAAATTTTTCCTAATGTCCAACCTAAACCTGCCCTGGCAAACCATGAATAGCTGTCAATAGTGAAGAGCTGTCAATAGTCTGTGTATTTGTAAACCACATAATAAGATCCCATAAACAATATTAAATAGAATTTAGACTTCAGAGTTTGAAACTCAAAATTAGGCTTTCCGATAGTGTCACTCTCCCCCCAGCAGTTGGGCTTGGCTTGCTGATGAGTAATGCTGTGCAGGAGATAGGATATCAGCAGAGGGATTATTGGGCGTACACTTTCCGTTATTCACACATGTAAAAATCCGCATTCCTTTACAAGAGATTTGTCAAACTTAACATTATGACTGTCAGTTTAATTTGCGTTTTTAAAGAAAAACTGTTTTAAAATGATGGCAGGTGTAAGCAAAACTCGAGTTTATAAAGATCAAGAGATTTTCAGAGGGTCTTGGGTATTGTAAGAATAGTAGGAGCTTGATACCGCCGACGTAGCATGTTGCAAAGATGGTATAAACAGATCAGCAACTTAAAGTAATAAGAGGAAATCAGACTCTAATGTGTGCTTACACGGAGGGAAATAAATTGATACAAAAGAGAGCGCAGCTCTCAGCACAGATAGATAAACTCAGAGAGATACCAAAGCTAGCCAGGCACGGAAAGGCGGGGAAAACCAACAGCAAGCGCAAAGAAACAGGGTCCTTCAGGCTACAAGATAAACTGTGAAAAAACACGCTGAGTTCCCATTTCAAGAGGACATAAGCTGCTTAGTCTGTGTCCTTGGCAAAAGTAAGAGAAGCAGCTGGCTGGGTTTGTGAAGGTGCAGAGGACTGCAGGAAAGGACTGAAGTAGTGCATGGCACAGGAATGGAGGCACCTACATCCCCAAGAAAATGATGTACAAACACGAATCAGATGCAACATCAGTGACAAATACTGTTTCTCCCTGCCAACAGCACCAAAGAATCAAATTTATAGAAACATTAGGTTTAGGTTTTTCACCCTTCGGTTCCAGAACTGGAAACAATGGGGTTTTCATAGAGAGAAACACTCTTAAACGCCCTAGTGCATGAAGAACAAGATTTAGCGGGGACGCCGGACCGGCAGGACTGGGGAAAGCTGTCTCTCCTATAAGTGACACAAGTTCGTTATCTCCCCTCTCTCAGCCTTCGTGTTTCCAAAGGGCCCCTACCTCACAGTCCTACGGGGAAGAGATAAAAAGTGCCAGGAGGAGACACACGGTGTTTTCTTTATTGTGGGGCAGCAGAAGACGCGTTTTGCCACAACTGCTAAAGGACTTCTGCACAGGCATGGTGCTTTTCCTACGAAACATCTGGAGTAAGTATGTGATCAGCAGCCCCTGGGTTTTCCTACAAATTACCCTCCTGCACTAACATCCATGGAAAAAATGACAGAATGCAAATATTCAACTGCAAAAATGCAAACAGCTGAATTCTTTCTTCTTTCCCAAGCTGGTCACTAAGCGCAGGAACGGGTTATAAACTGGTTCCCACTTCATCCATGACCCTCTCGGTCTCCTTTCATGAGGGCAGAGCCTCCGGGAGGAAGGTTGATTCACGCTTGCACAGAGAGGCTGCCTTGCTGCAGCAAGAGGATGAGCTCTCACCCTTTCAGAGAAATGACAGAAGAGACGACGGCGTGTAACAGAAATGTGCAGCGCCTGTCACAGCAGGAAGGCAGCGAGGCCAAAGCAATTGATGAGCAGCAGCGCCGGAGATGTTCAGTCCCTTGGGCCACCTCTGCTCATGCGTGGCCACCTCTGCGCCGAGGGCATCCAGCGCTGGGATGAGCAGCTCGGCGAACCCAGCCAGATGCCCATCGCCTCTCCCCCAGCCGTGAAACGCTGCCTGCGGGCACCCGCTGCCGAGCCGCTGCCTGCGAATAACAGGGCTCTGCCGAGGCTGTCTGCAGCCCCGCGGGGGACGGAACGGCCCTCGGTGCTGTGTCACGTGTAGTGAATCCAATTGGTTCCACAGGAAAATTGTTTCAAAGATGCCTGAAGTGCCACTTGTCTTTTAGATTGCAAATTCTTTGGCGGGGGGGGAGGGGAAATCATGCTTTTGAAGGGCTTGGAAAGCATCTTGTGTATGGCAGGTGCTCCTGTGAATAAATGATGGGCTTCATCAGACTGAGAGACTCGCAGGTTCCTCCTCCTACCCGGGTGGCACTTGAGCTAATGATGTTGAGCTGGAGGCCTCTGCACCCCACTACCCATCCCTGGAGCCAGCTGCTCCCCACACCTGTAAAATCTGGCTGGAAAACAGTTCCCTTACAGCTTTCATCTCTGACTGGGACAGGATGACTCCGGCTTCTGCTGCCCTAAAGGAAACTATACCTGACAGGAGCCGAGTCTTTGAATCAAGTAGGATTTCCAACACTGT
>NW_009260186.1:849701-863953 GCF_000687185.1 Egretta garzetta
TTAAACTTTTCACAGTTTGAAAACAACTCTGGGAGAAGACGGCAACAGCTGAAGGAGTTTGGCTAGAAATTGTGTTACCTCTTGATCCATCACCGCTGCGTAGCAGCTCTGCGTGCAGACTCCCGGCTTGTTTGAAGGTAGTTGGGATGGCTTCAGGCTTTTGGCTTTTTTATGCAAGCAGATTTTCATGCTTTGATATTTTCTCTGACATGACTTTTGATCCAGCGGAGGTGATGCTGACGCTTTTTTCACTGGAAATATTTTATTTGGGTACAGTGCTGCTGAGAGCATTGCAGTCGCCTGAGTTATTTCGGAGGAGCTCTTTCACAAAGACACAGCCTAATAAATGTGATGAAAAGTGAGAGTTCTGCTAACCACTGTCAGGGTGCCTGCCCTGGTCCGGATCAAGGCACCGTGGGTTGATGGCACGCAGGGACCATCAGGCGTCACCCAGGAGAAGGGCAGCACGGCACAGATGGGTCTGGGGATCTGTGCAGTGAGAAGGGCGCTTTGGAACTGCCAGATTATTCCCCCCGCCCCCCCCCCCCAAAAAAAAAAGGGACGACGTTTCAAGCTGGCAGACTGGCAAGTTTTGGGAAAAGTGAAGAAACCCTGGTGGAAAGTCTGCTTTTCTCTATCCCTGCCAGGGTAAAGCGGCACAGGGAATGAGGGTCAGGAGCCAAGGAACGTTACGTGCCTCGGGGAGCCCCCTGCTGAAGGACTCTCAGCTAATTGAGAAAGTCAAACATCCGTATTTCTGCTAAAAAAGAGGCTGTGCTACCTTTGTCAAGCATTTTAGCCACAAAGGAAATTGTTCATAAAGGCAGAAGGAATTAAAGGACGTACTGTTTAATGGGTCAGATTGATGTGCACAC
Organism: Egretta garzetta; assembly: GCF_000687185.1. Lineage (NCBI taxonomy): Eukaryota > Metazoa > Chordata > Aves > Pelecaniformes > Ardeidae > Egretta > Egretta garzetta. The sequence continues at coordinate 850,577 of NW_009260186.1, forward strand.
TGATGACATATACTTCAAATTGTCTAAATGTCTGTTTTGGCTGGAATAGTCCTTTTTTTTTTTCCTTTACCAATGTTGTCTGTGAATTTTCTTGTTTGTAAGCCATGTCCTTTGCTGTGACCCCAGCCAGAACTGACACTAGCCAAACATAAGGCGTGCATAAAAAAAAAAAGGAAAAGACAAAATCACTACATGCCCTAATTTATACCATTCTAAGGCCCATTGAAGCAAATTAATTTTGTGCTAATGTGAGCCTCATCCCACCTAAAATAAATCCCAGCCTGATTGCAGCCTGCCTGCATAGGGTATAAGGACTCACTAGGGCACACTGCAAATTACACCAACTACCTACCAGCACAGCTGACCTCTGCGCTAACCGAGGGAGAGAAATGGGACTGCACACCATCGTTTTCTCTTTCCTTCCTGAACTGATGAGGTGGTCTTCTTGTTCTTTGTGTGTCTGTTTGTGTAAGAGCATGAAAGCACCGTAGCTTGGAGCTGGTAGGCATTACAAAGAGCTAAGCTCGCCTGGATTTATGTGACTTTTCCAGCTGATGTAGCTACCCAAGTGCAAGTCTCCATAGTGGGACATCCGCCAGAGTAAATCTTGCACGGATTTGCCTTATGAAGGAAAATTATCCAACCAAGCTAAATCATTTCAGTGCAGAGCAGTTCTAGGAGCTTGTTTACATGAAGCTACTCAGAAAAGTTGATCTGAATTTTTAAGTGGATTAGTTAAACTGCATTAATTAAAGCCCTTTGTGAGAACTGTCAGAATGAAAGTGGCTTTGATTTGATTTGGTTTACTTCTCTTGCAAGGCTAAGTCATATTAAGGCCACTTTAATTGTGAAACGGGAGGTTTAATGCAATTTAGCTAATTCACTTTAAACTCTTGCCTTTAGTTAATTTAAATCAACTTTCCTGATTGTCCCTGTATAGAAATGACCAAGGAAAAACGAAGACCACTTAAATAGAAACACCTAAGAGCAACTTTGAAAAAAATCCAAATATTTCTCTAGCACACCCAGGATGTTACTATCTTCATCACCAACAAGCTTTGGGAACTGCTGGTAACAATGTCAAGGCCCAAGGAGGCACCCTGAGAAACAGGTCCTTATCAGAGACGGGATGGCCACTCCTGCACAAAAAAACTTTACTCCGGCCTAAAATAAAAGATGACAAGTTAAGAAAATGCCTCTCAGCCCTCAGAAAAAAAACAGGGCTTGGGCCATGGGCTGTGGAGGGGGAAGAAGAGAGCTGCCTGACTATGTGAAAGAAGAAGGAAATTTTATGTAAAGCTCCGGTGACAATTTCTGCATCCTCTCTCCCTCCTGAGCCAGAAGGCACAAACAATGCTGGTGAAATGCTGTTGGAGGACACCTGGTCACCTTTGCCTGGAAGCATCAACCAGGTCTGTTGCAGGCTCTGGTACAAGGTAATAGCCATGCAGCAGCCCGAAGCTCAGAGATTTGGGACATGGGGGCATACAGGTGACTTTGCATGGCGTCGGTCCGAGCTCTGCAGGGCTAGACCATCTCAAAATGTTACCTATGAATTTGAGAATTCAAGGTGGATCTTTGTAAACTGTCTATTTCTACAGGTGTGAGCTGCTTTCATGAGACACTTCAATGCCTCTGAAAATCTACACCCTTTCTGCATCGTCTTTCTAAAGCGCACGGACTGGCCTTACGCACTAGCGATGCCGACAGTTAACACGATGGTGAGCAGTGTTTGCAGTGACAGGGTTACCCTCTGCACCAGCTGAATGATTAGAGTAGGGAACTGCCACATTAAATGAGAGGGAGTACAAGACAGGCTTCTTGTGCTGCCGAGATCCATTTTAGCATTGAATCATACTCCAAATGGCAGCCTAAGTGAGAGTCGGAGGTGGTGATTAGTAGGACTGTGTCTATTTGGAGATGGCTGTATGCATGACTGAGCATGAATGGCCTGATTATGAGTGGGTGTATCTCCACTCGAAGGGACCGAGCAGGCAGAGCAGAGGTAGCAATGATTAGCTGTCACGCAGGAAAAGTTATTGTCTCCTGTGATGCTAAAGATATACTGTACTTAATAGTTCATTGGCTAAATGCATTCAAATGGTTGATATTGCCGCAGCCGGAAACATTCATTCACGTAATTAGTTTACCTTCCTAGTTTAAGCCAAATGGAAAATCCCTCTGTAAAGCACTCTTAAGCCGGCTGATGTGCCCGTGTTGATCAGCACAGTCCTTTTGACTTTGCAAAGTTGCCTGGGTTTCCTCCCAGGAGGACGTGAGGTCCTTTAATCCCCTGCCTTATCACGACGCCTTATCACAGCCATCCCAGGGATGCTCTGGAATCTTCTCTGGATAATCTGACCCCAAGATTTGTCATGGCAGCTGCTGAAATCAACGGAAAATGAGCTGTCGTGTGGCAGGGTTGTTACCTGCCAGTGGTCTTAATTCCAGGTGTGTGACAGGGAGGACAGGAGATGACTCATCCCCTGTCACAAGTCCTCTGTGTCACAGATTTGCGGTTATACCTCTTTCCAGAGGAACCTCAGCTACTTGCCCATAATAAATGATCTTCAGGTGACTTTCTCTCCCTTCTCTGGGAGTCATGAATATTTGACTTAACAAATTAATCTTTGCACACCCTTCACAGGAAGACAGAAACCTTTATATATGGAGTGCATGAGACAGAAGAAAAAAAAAAAAAGACGACCATAAAGGAAAGTGTCTGCTTTTCAAGTAACTCTGTTCATCAGAGGGGTTAGGCCAGACCCCCAGCTGCAGCAGACCGATACTATTTGAATCAGCAGTCATATGGCTCCATCTCTTTCTATCTCACTAACCCGATTTTGCAGGCAGCAATATTCAGAGCCTAGACCTGGGTCTAAAATCAGCACTGAGCCAAGCAGCTTCAGCATGATGGATCCCATCCTCATCTTCCAGTGGTGTTTAGGAAGCTGAAGAATTCAAACCAAACTTCTCTCTCTTTGTAAAGCTCCTGAAATGTTGGGGCTGGGAAGGAGAGAATCCTCCGAGATCCTCAACATCAGCATAACTACATCACCAGACTTAGCATAATTTACGGTTTTGCAAAGGTGGTATCCAGCAAGGCACATGGCCTTCCAGTGTCTCTGCTTCAGAGGGGCAGATCTTGGATTTGGATCAGCTCTCTTAAGGCAGAGGTACGTGGCTTTAGGGGGAGAGGACCCTGATACAAATGTTTGGTGCTAGTATCATGCTCCATCACCTATGCAGCCAGGAAGAATCACAGCAGTCAGGGGTGGTGCCAGCATTTTGCCATTGCCGTGTTTTTCTATTTGTTCTTTTATTTTGAGTCTTTTTGTTAAGCCTTCAGCAGCAGGGCTGGGTTCTGGAAAGGGCTGCTTGGATGCTTCTAGTCCTCCTTGTGCAGTATTACACCCCATGAATTGCTCACTAAGTACAGGCAGTACTTAAATTTCCACACACTAGGTTACAGTCATCCCCAGAAGGCTAATTCTGCTGCAGTCCACAGCAGGATATCAGGGTCTCGAGCCTCGTCCGTCTGTTTGCTTGTATTTGCTTCTGCATTCTTTGCTTTTGACCTATCAGATGTGTTACTGAGCCCTGCAATTATTTTACCGTTCGTCGTCTTCTTTCCTGACTCAATTAGTAAACAAACACTTCTTGACCTCCTGTGCGTTGAGATGCACCATCCAGCTCAGTGTGGTGGAAAGTGTGAATCTGCTGCCTTTGGAAACCCTGCAAGCCGATAGCAGGGAACAGTTATGCCCTGGATATTTTGTTCCAGTTCCACTCCAGTGCTTGCTCATGTAAGAAACTAATTTTTTGGTCTGGATTCATGCAAGAAGAACAAACAGCCTGCCCATTTCCTATCTTCAGGCAGGCTTCCCAAAGGGTATAGGAAGAGGATCAGTGGGGAGCCTAGGGGCTTCCTGGCCAGGAATGCAGGCGGTAGGCAGAGCATCGGTCGAACAAGCACATTGGTACAGCCAGGTGGCTGCTGTGCCCCAAAGCAGACCAAAACTGCTGAGTGTCACAGCCTACCTGCTCGCTGATGTCCCCCCCGCAACGAACGGTGTCACAACTGGGTCTAACCTCCATCGTGCAAAGCTGAGAGGCGGCTCCCCCAAGGGCTCTCAGCCTCTGTGTTGCTGTTTCTCTGCATTTTCTATGAAGGTATTGATACCCTAAGGGTCAAAAAGACCCCAAATGTAAAACGGCTTACATGCATAAAATTTAGGCCTTATTGTCTAGCTTGCTGTTACTTTGCTAAAATTAGTATTGTTTAGCTTGCGGTTGCTTTGTTAAAGTCAGTAGTGTCTAGCTTGGATTTTTTTGTTCTTCTTAAAGTCTGTAGTATAGTTACTTAGTGAATTTAGAACCCTATTCAAGGACGGGGAGAATCGGGAGGGGATGAAGCAAAAAGATAATAACGGTTTGCCAAGGTTACCAGACTAGAAGGAATGAGAACTAATTGATGTAGAAAGATTTGTGGCTCCTTACAAAGGACAGTTTTTTGATAAGAACCAGGTGTTTACCTCAAGAGCTGGTCTACACCGACCCTGTGGTTTGAGCAAGAGCCAAGGAGCAACTGAGTTTGCGCGAGAACAAGGGGTTACTAGCGGTGACGAAGAGGAGCCATCGGCCTTCATCCCCACGACCCCTGACGACCACCACCAGGAGGCACTGAGCAGGCGCAGTGGGGAGGGACTTATGGAAATGACCTCCTGAAGCTAATTTTAATACAAAGCGGAGACAGGTTATGCATATGTATAGGCATATCGAAAAACTTCATACATATGTAATATTTTGCTACATATAAACGGGCAAGTTGCCGCTTGATGCATGCACGTTAGGTGGAGCGATCCCCCGTGCATCCGGCGCCGTGAATAAAGAATGCCTGCCTTCTAACACTACATTGGTGTTACGAGGTTCATTCTTCCCGATTTCAGTGACAGTATGAGAAAACTAACGTAATGAGAGATTTGTACAAACAGCGGTGTGTTGCGCGCAGCAAATATCAGACATGCAATGGCACACCCAAAGCTTCCATGCTGAGCTGCCAGGGTGGCCCCAAAAGCATATCTCATAGCCACTGGCTATTTGTGATCACAGGGTGGCTATTTTAATCACAGAAGAGACAACTTGCCTTTTTTTCCAGCATTTCTAGTGCAGAACAACACTGTCCTGCTGTCCTTCTGCAGCTGAAGGGGAATGCGTTGTGGGATAGAGAGTGATGGGGCTGCTGTGATGCTCTTTTGCCATTCCTTTTTGTTTCATGCTCTTTGGTCAGTGAGAAAGGCAGGGCAGAGACTCTGGCCTTATGCGAGGAAAAACAGTTTTGCTATCAGGTAACGAAAGTTGCTACCCAAAAAGAGAATTGGAATCAGGGTGAAAGACTGGAGCGTGTTTCCAAAAATTGAAAAAGGACATGCGCCAAGAGCTATTGAAAGGTGAGTCCCTGCAGTGAAAGAGGTGGTCTGTCTGGAAGAACCTGCTGATGGGGGCTCTTTTCCTAAGATATTGAGGCTTGTGCAACACTTATGCAAAAGGGAAGTCCCCAAAACGTTTCCCCAAAGTCTCAGCACAAAACAGAAGAACCAGTCAATGGGTTCATTAACTTGAAACTTTATTTTGAGATAATTTTCACTACAGAAATGGTAGGTGGTGCGGAGATCCCTTTCTCCACAGCTACAGAGAGCTTCCAGCTGCCTGTAGGACCATGAGAGAATACAAGGATGGTGGATGGTGCGGAGCTCCCTTTGCCCATGGCTACAGAGAGCTTCCAGATGCCTGTAGGAACATGACAGGGTACAGAGACAGTGGGTGGCATGGAGCTCCCTTTGTCAACAGCTAGAGGAAGCTTCCAGCTGCCTGTAGGACCATAACAGGGTACAGACTAGGGCTATGTTTGTTTCCTTATCTTTAGGTCAATGTTCTCGTAGAAAGTTGCAACACTCTCGCTGAGTGGTAGAGGAAGGAGAGGAGTGCATGTCATTATCTGGTCATGTTTCTGTCTGGGGATGTAGCTGTCAAGAGCATCAAAGAACAGAGCAGCCACCCTCCATTGCCATGGGAGGTCCCTGCCTCCCCATCCAGGGCTCTCTCAGCCTCACGTCAAGTCCGTCCATCCCATGTCTCCCTCACAGGCAGGGGACCCTCATCAGGGGCCCACCACGTCACCAACCCCACTGCAACGTGGGCCACCACCAGTGTTTTTCCTGCCATGACCTGGAGGCTAGGGCTGGTGCCAGGAGCTCATGTGTGGCCCAGCCCTTGGCTACCTGGGGAAAAAGGATGCATGGCTTTGCCGTGGCTGAAGGGAGCTCCCAGTTCCCTGTAAGACTGTAATGGGGTATAGGTTGGGGCTATCTTATCTGTCCTGTAGCGTGCTGACAGCTCTCTGGCTGCGCGTTGGAGGAAGAGGACAGGAGTGTGCCATGGTCTGATCATGTCCTTATCCAGGCGCCCAGCTGTAATAGAAAGGAGACACAGCAGAAGAGGAGCAGCCACCCTCCATCGCCATGGGCAGCCCCTGCCCATCCCTCCCCTGCCCTCTCCTCTCAATCCCTGGCCACCTGGCTTCTTGTCTGCCAGCCTGGTCTGGAATTGTCCTTTTTATACCCATCCTGAGCCACTCACCCTGTGACACGGATGCCACCAATGTTCTGTCTGCTGTGACACAGCCATGTCATCAACACAGCTGATTCTAGGAGCTGGTGGCTGCCTGCTGTAACATAGCCATGGCATCACCAGGGCTGGTGCTGGGAGTTAGTGCTGTGTCACTGGGACATGGCTATTATCTTCCTCCGTTCAGGCCAGAAGAAACAATTAATTAATTAATTTTAACTGATTAATTAATTAACAACTGGCAATATGGGGGTGGGAAATTAGGTAGTTGTAGCAGCTATTTAAGGAACAAGGACCTCAGAAAAGGTTAGAAAAGAATTAAAAACCAGTAAGTCCTACCCACTTCCCAATTTTAAAGATTTGCTGCTGAGATTTGTGGGTTTGAAGACTAAAATTGGTAAGAAAAATGCTTGTCATGTTGACTGAAGGTAATGTTTCACACCTTTGGAATTAAAGACATGTCCAGTACCAAATCCTGCATCCGCAAGTGGCTGACAGTGCTGAGCGTCGTTCAGCGTGAACTGCAAGACTCACATCTTTCTTTCCCTGAAACAAACCAAAGATTTTTGCCAGGGACTGTCCTGTGCTGCACGCTTCAGCTGGACACCAGAATGAAATACATGAATTAGCTTCCATCTGCAAGGTTCACTGCAGGCTATTACATACAACCTCTTTAACTGACAAGACCAGAGGCAACGGGCACAAACTGAATCACAGGACATTCCCTCTGAACATCAGAAAACATTTTCTTACTGTGAAGGTGGCTGAGCACTGGTACAGGTTGCCCCGGGAAGTTGTGGACTCTCCCTTCTTCATGATATTCCAAAGCCATCTCGACACAGTCCTGGGCAACTGGCTCTAGGTGGCCCTGCCTGAGCAGGGGCGATTGGGCCAGATGACCTCCACAGGTCCCGTCCAACCTCAACCAGTCTGCGATTCTGTGATTCAAGCACATGGAGACTTACTGCAAATCAGCTGACACATGGTAACTGTTTAAGCCCCATTAACCTTCTTTCAGGTTTGGCCCAAAGACAGCCACTACAGTAAGGGACTGATGCGGTTGGTTTGCATGATGCCACAGCTAGTGGCATCCCACAGTGAGCAGTCGGGAACTGCATCCTCTGTGTGCAAACTCTGACCTTCCTTTGTAGACCACCAAAACGGTAAATAATTTACAGTTATCAGATTGCAACCAGTTGCCAGCGGTGTTCCTCAGGGCTCAATTCTAGGGCCAGTTCTGTTCAGTATATTTATCAACGAGCTGGATGCAAGAGGTGAATGCACCATTAGCAAGTTTGCTGACAAATAGAGAGGTGCTGTCAACTGGGGGTGCTGGTCGACAGCAGGCTCAGCAGGAGACACCAGTGTGCCCTGGCAGCCAAGATGGCAAACCCCATCCTGGGGGGCACCAAACACAGCATAAGCAGCTGGTCAAAAGAGGTGACTATCCCACTCTAGTCAGCGTTGATGTGGCCTCACCTTGAGTGCTGTGTGCAGTTCTGGGCTCCACCATTTAAGAAGGATGTGAAGGTCCTTGAATGCATCCAGAGGAGGGCAACAAAGCTGGTGAAAGGGCTGGAAGGAATGTCCTATGAGGGGTGGCTGAGGACTTTGGGCTTGCCTAGTTTGGAGAAAAGGAGGCTGAGGAGCAACCTCATTGCTCTCTGCAGCTTTCTGAGGAGGGGACATGGGGAGGGAGGTGCTGATCTCTTCTCCCTGGGATCCAGTGATAGGATGCATGGGAATGGTTCAAAGCTGCACCAGGGGAGGTTCAGACTGGACATTGGGAAGCATTTCTTTACTGAGAGGTGGTCAAACACTGGGACAGGCTTCCTGGAGAGGGGGTCGATGCCCCAAGCCTGTCAGTGTTTAAGAGTCATTTGGACAATGCCGTTAATAATTTGCTTTAACTTTTGGTCAGCCCTGAATTGGTCAGGCAGCTGGACTAGATGATTGTTGTAGGTCCCTTCCAACTGAAATATCCTAACAGATTATAATTTTCCAGGCAGTGGATCTGTTAGCTGTGCAGCTTTCAGCTGGGGAAATTAAGATCCCCAAAGGCTCCCTAGTCCAATATATCTTGGACTTAACCCAAGAAAGTTGTCTAAGGCAGCTCATCTGCTGCCTTCAGTAGCCATATTGCCCTCGAGGAAAGCAGGTGTTTTTAGACATCAGTAAAGCTGCTGGGATGAGAACCAGGCTGAGCAGCAGTGAACAGTTCATTATCCTTTTCTGTGCCTGTGTGCAAAAGAAGGTGCTGAAACGCTGTAATCCTCTAGCATTTTGCACCTTCTTTGCTCTCAGTCTTTGCAGAGATAAGTAGTTACACGGGGTGCAAAGCAGTGATGACTCAAGCCTGCAGAGCTTCCAGATGGGACGAGCAGCACTGGTGCCTGATAGACCTCTCGAGAGCTCCTGCCTGCTTTTTCAGATGCTAGGAGTTCATACGCTTCGGCTAAGCTCCAGATAAGCATGTGGACTTAGCGGTGCTCTTCTTAATCTAGCACAAGCTCTGAACTATTTAAAGTTTTTGTTCACTTATCATTTCTCATTTCCTCCTTCTACCCAGAAATCTTAATCCCTTTGTGAAGATACTGTTTAAACTATCTCAGCAACTGAACACGTGCAGTATAAGAAAAGGAGTAAGTGCAGCTTGGCCAGGTTTACATGCTGAAGGAGGTGCTGCGGTTTAGAGATGACAGAGCAAGTCAACAGTAAATAAATCCTGGTTACACATTTTTTTCACCTGTTTCCTCTATAAAGAACCTTTTGGAAATCTGGCACAGCTGGGACTTGAGCAAGGGGCTCTTTGGCTCCCTATTTAGCTGCTCCATCATCACAGGTAGTGATATTCAGCAAAGTAACTGCATAAAAACAGCACCTAGGTGCTGTAAATATGTGTTCTCCATGGGTCTCCTGAGGCATCCGTGCTGAGTTTAAGGACTATTTGGCTTTTTGCTCTCGCTCTCTCTCTTTCCTGTAGCTAGGGATGTGCTAGCCATGTCGCGCTCAGCTCTCCTGCCTCTCCCACAGTATCGCTAGCTAATGTCTGATTCCAGAAGCTTTGCAGTTGGCAATGTTTTAATAAGCAGAAAGAACACAGCTTGATTCTCAGGTAACAGGCTGAGCTAGCTGTGCTGGCAGTTAGAGAAAAAAACATGGTATTGACTTGAAGACTGAGTGAATTTGGAATAGAAATTGCGGAGGAGGAATAAATGTGGCATATCAGGATGTCACTTTTACACTTTCCAGATGATAACTGCACTTTAAAGTGGAGAATCTCTGACAGTGACGTCCTGTTTTAAGCATCCAACATAGAATCATACAATGTTTTGGGTTGGAAAGGACCTTTAAGATCATCCAGTCCCAGCCCCCCTGGCATGGGTGGGGACACCCTCCACTACACCAAGGTGGCTCAAAGACCCATTGTACTTGGCCTTGAACACTTCCAGGGAGGGGCATCCACAGCTGCTCTGGGCAACCTGTTCCAGTGCCTCACCACCCTCAGAGTGAAGAATTTCTTCCTTATATCTAATCTAAATCTACCCTCTTATCAGTTTAAAGCCATTACCCCTTGCCCGTCACTACATGCCCTTGTAAAAAGTCCCTCTCCAGCTTTCTTCAGGTACTTGAAGGCTGCAATAAGGTCTCCTTGCAGCCTTCTCTTCTCCAGGCTGAACAACCCCAACTCTCTCAGCCTGTCCTCATAAAAGAGGTGTTCCAGCCCTCGGATCATTTTTGTAGCCCTCCTCTGGACCCACTCCAACAGGTCCGTGTCCTTGTGCTGAGGACCCCAGAGCTGGACGCAGTATTGCAGGTGGGGTGTCACCAGAGTGGAAGGGCAGAATGACCTCCCTCGATCTGCTGGCTATGCTTCTTCTGATGCAGCCCAGGATACGGTTGGCCTTCTGGGCTGCAAGCGCACAATGCTGCCTCATGTTGAGCTTCTCATCAACCAACATGCCCAAGTCCTTCTCCCTAAGGCTTCTCCCATCCATTCTCCAGCCATCTTGTATTTGTGTTTGGGATTGCCCCAACCCATGTGCACTTGGCCTTGTTGAACTTCATGAGGTTCACACAGGCCCACCTCTCAAGTCTGTCAGGGTCCCTCTGGATGGCATCCCTTCCCTCCAGCGTGTCGACAGCACCACTCAGCTTGGTGTTGTCAGTGACCTTGCTGAGGGTGCACTTTGTCTACGTCACTGACAAAGATGTTAAACAGCACTGGTCCTAATACCGACCCCTGTGGAACATCACTTGTCACTGGCCTCCACTTGGACACTGAGCCATTGACTGCAACTCTTTGAGTGTGACCATAGAGCCAATTCTTTATCCATCAAGTGGTCCATCCATCAAATCCATGGCTCTCCAATTTAGAGACAAGGATGTTATGTGGGACAGTGTCAAATGCTTTGCATAAATCCAAGTAGACCTATGCCCATACTTGGTCCTCCTGCAAACCCCCTGCTTTTCCAGCTCTGTCTGACTCACATTGTGTATTCTTCACAAAATGCACTGACTCAGGCTCTGTTTATGAGAGTTACTCAAGTTTGCTTCCAAGTTAGAACCATCATTTTATGAGTAGGTGGCTGGGTTAAGAGAGAAGTTTGCACTTGTTGATCAAGGACATCATAGAAAAGCACTCTCCGTGAATAAAAGGTGCAAGCTAAGTAGCACACATCTGACTGTGTTGCATAAAAAAAGTGCCTGGAAACTCTTTTCTTGCCCCTCACTGTGATATCTTTCAAGTACCCATGAAATCAGCTCCAAGAGAAGTTTATTTCATCACCTTCTGCTACACCAATGACCAGGGTATTTATTCGTAGGAAATTAGTAGATCAGCTGGAATTTGTCAGTTGGCTGAGATACCTGGGATGTCATCAAGCGGTACCGCAGAGGGAACAGATGGTTTCTGCAGGGCAAGGCCACATCTGGGTGTGTGACAGCAGCATGCCCACAGTGCCCTGGTACAGAGGGGAAGGGGAACCATGTCAAAAAGGCAAGCCAAAGGCTAAAAGTAGCTAGTGTCCTTTCAGGTGGTGGGATCAGTCCTTGCTAGCAGGCCCTGTGGCACTGAAATATCTAATTTATTTTCAGGAAAGGGTGAAAAAGGATTACAAGCAGGAGATCAGGCCTTTTACTTTTCTGGTAGAGAGGCAGTTTGATAATAAGCCGATTTCCCACCGGCAGCTCAAGGTGAGGCACTTCCAAGAGCCACGTCCCTCAGGACAACACCCTTGGTGAGTGCAGTCGACCCCCTAGAAATCTTGTTAGAGTGTGAAAGCGAATGTCTGTGTGCAAAGGATGCTAAAGCCTCTTTCAGAGGGAGAGGAGCTGACCCTGCTAGGGAGGGATGTTTCACAAACTGGCCTGCACTGGGGTGTTTCTACCCCCAGGAGAAAAACACGCACCCCTCCGTCCCTGCATCTGCTCCCAGAGGCAACCCCTCTCTTCCAGGTCTCCAAAGACATATATATCCAAACAAGTGTCTCTAAAAGACATCAAATCACTATTTTATCAGGCCACATTTGGCACCAAAGATCAAGCCTGTGTAAAAATCTCTAGAAATATGTGATTCAAGGAAAAGTCAAAAGCACAGTGAAAACAGTCACTTGTTTGCCTCTAAAAGGTTTGTTTGAAGCCTGGTTATGATAGTCCTGGAGAACCAGAATGGGAAAATAACTACGAAGGAATCTCTGAATATCCTACTGTCCCGACCCTGCATAATGTAAACAGTGAATAAATGTTCCTCATGGAAAAAAAGGTGAGTTATTTTCAAAATTTATTTTAATGGTTACTGTGTTATTAATAATATATTTAGAGAATTATTTTCAGCTACGTCCCGAGATCCAGTAAAATAATTATATGCTCCAGGTCAGCAGTAAAAAGATGAGGAAGTACATATATCTTAGTGACCAGTTCTATAAATATGCTACTAAAAATTAGTAATCATTGTCATAGCTGGCTCAAGAGAGACTTGTTAACTAATTATAGATCAAGCTGTGCATTAAAATTAAAGCCATTTGCAAGATATTACAGCAAACGTAATGTTCCTGAGAGAGAACAGATTGACAGTCTTGGAACCTCAAGTGGCTGTGTAACCTCTGCAGGTTGGTGGGCGCAAAAACAAGTTTTCAGACATTATTCTCCTGTCACACTTCAAGTCACGCTAGGTAGAAATACTGCCTAGGGTGGGTCATTCCTTGGCCATGGAGTCTGTGACCTCTCGAGGCACTGCCAGCTGGGGTGAACGTGTGTCTGGCGAGGTCTGGTCTTGGGATCACACCACATGCTGCGGAGACCACCAGGACATTTTCATATTTTAACAGCCCTGGACTAGCTGCCAGATTGAAAAAGCACTGGGGCACTTTTTTCAGCCAGTCCTATTTAGGACCTCACTCAACATAATTCCTAACCCATTGTATTTCTTGATCTGAAGACCCTGTGGCAGATGTGCTATTCACAACACAAATTGCCCCAGTAAACCCCTTAGATATTGTAAGATCTTGGCCATTACTGTCTGATCTTGTGTTTTACGGTACTTTGCATGATGGGTTCTTGGTCCATGATTGGTGGCCTTGCCACGATATAAACCACAGAGAATAATACAAGAGGCATTATGCTCCTCGAAGCTGTATTTCAAGAATGTGAAGTTTATTTCCTGATTTAATGCTGCCACAGTCAAGCAGATTTGGTGCATTACAGGGGCCTAGTAAGAAGACTTCATAAGTATTTGAAATTTGTGGGTAA
>NW_009260186.1:863969-877433 GCF_000687185.1 Egretta garzetta
TGTATTGGCAAGTAAGTCATACTTCCTTGTAAATCACACACAGAATTTCCAGGATTTTATCCTGGAACAAAATCTGGGGCTGAGTGGCTGACAAAGGTTAAAGCCCAGTGAGCACCGACAGGGAATCTTTATCACCTCGCACTGCAGTTAGACCACTAGAAACAATAATAATAATTAAAAAAAAGGAAAGGAAAGGAAAGGAAAGGAAAGGAAAGGAAAGGAAAGGAAAGGAAAGGAAAGGAAAGGAAAGGAAAGGAAAGGAAAGGAAAGGAAAGGAAAGGAAAGGAAAGGAAAGGAAAGGAAAGGAAAGGAAAGGAAAGGAAAGGAAAGGAAAGGAAAGGAAAGGAAAGGAAAGGAAAGGAAAGGAAAGGAAAGGAAAGGAAAGGAAAGGAAAGGAAAGGAAAGGAAAGGAAAGGAAAGGAAAGGAAAGGAAAGGAAAGGAAAGGAAAGGAAAGGAAAGGAAAGGAAAGGAAAGGAAAGGAAAGGAAAGGAAAGGAAAGGAAAGGAAAGGAAAGGAAAGGAAAGGAAAGGAAAGGAAAGGAAAGGAAAGGAAAGGAAAGGAAAGGAAAGGAAAGAAAAGAAAAGAAAAGAAAAGAAAAGAAAAGAAAAGAAAAGAAAAAGAAAAAAGCAATACATGGCACAACCTTGAACATCAAAAGGACCAAGCAGGCTGTCAGAGATGAGTGGGTTACTTCCACTTGCTTGATCTTTTTACTCCAGCTAAAATATTATTAATATTTTAGTATATTGACGGCTGCATATTTTTCTGGAGCAACACCTTTAAAAACAAAGCCCATGCAATACAGAGATGAGCCTGGCTCACTGATTGAGAGCAATTGCAAGAGGCAACACTGTAAAAAAAATGGACAAAAATATGGAGTGAAGCTATGCCTTCTTATTTTTTTAATTTGGATTAAATTTTCCATTTACCTATGGAGAACAGAGCATCTGTTTGCAAAGAAGCTGGTAGGTGGACTGCAGCATTCAGCTACAAGTAATCTGCATCACTAGATACTTTTAATGTGCCTGAAAACTATCTTGATCCAACAGAAATTGGTCTATTGTATGCATTTACAGGTACACAAAGAAAACAAAAATTACGACTGAGCTAAAATTCAGCTCATTATTTGCTATTGTGGCATTAATTATTCACTAGAGTCTTATGATATTGTACAACTTAAATCTGCTACTAGCAGTAGTCATTTTTCTGAAAATGTTGGAAGCTGGTATATGAGAAATGAAACTTTAAAAGGTAGGGTAATAGCACAGCCCAGTGGCTTATCAAAGAATAAACCACCACTCGGAGATCTAGCGATCTGGAAACTTCATGTTGTTATTTTATTAAAAAGTCTGGAAAATGTAAGGACGGGAAATTATTCGAGGGTCAGGTAGAAGTAAGAGATCTTTATTCAAATCCCTTGTCTTTATCCAAAACCACTCTGAAAAACTGCTTCCAGTTATGCTGGCTATAAAGACCAGCTGTCACTCTCATGCCATTTAATGTAGAATTATGTAGGCTTATTATTCAAAACTATATTTAGAATAATACTTTTATTTAGAATCATTTATGCTCCGAGTTGTGTTATTACTATAATTCTATTGTTATAAAGAATTATTCTATATCTCATTATTCCCTTACATACTTGTTTGGATCTGCTTTTATTTTCTTGTACCCTTTGCATTGTACATCCCAGCAGTCACCTGAAATCTGTCTACACTGGCTTATGCCCACCTATTCCAGGAAATAGCTGGTGTCTGAGAAGAACATACACACGCACACCCCCTACCCCCCAGTTAGCCCTGGGTGTCTTACACTGAAGCAACACCTTAGAGGAAAGGAGCAGCTTCTTGTTGCTGAACGGGCACCAGCCTGTATGCTCAGAGTTTCAAAAACACCCCCAGACCAATGCAGGGCATGGGGGCATCTTGTAGCACTAGTCGCAGCTCTGGTCCTCAGCTGCGCAACCTGAGGGTCTTCTCGACACCCTTCTGGCCCACACATGCAGGTCTCCTCCCACCAGCAGGAGGAACGGTGGGGTGGGAGGATGTTGCTTGCCCAAGTCTCATCCCATTAGGAAGACGGGATGAATTTGTGTGTGTCCTGGGACACAGGACAGGGAAGACCTCTCCAGTTCCTCACAAACAATGCCTGGCTGTGCTAGTCCATGGGAGAAGGGTCCAAACAGGGCTATTGAGCATGTGAAAATGGACCCTATGCATGTTAGCACATGGAGAAGGCAAATACCTGACTAAGTCACCAGGAAATACAGTGAAAAGTGCCATGCCTTAGGTCTGGCTCCCTGAAGCAAAGAGAGTATCTTAATTGAGGAAGCAGTGCCCTTTCTGCTGGGATGAAGTGCCAACGCCATCCCTTCACAGGCGACACAGCTGGGGTGTCCACATTGCAGCAAAACCTGCACAGGGCCAGAGAGGGAGTATGGATACGCCAGCTGGGAGGAAGGGGATGGGAACCCCTATTGCTAGTAAAAACTTTTGAAAGGAAATAAAAAAGATCATGCAGCAATCAAACAAGATAAAAAACCCTGCCGGAGAAGTGGCCAATGAAAAAAAGCATTTGACTTATGCCACTTAAACTAGAAGTCAGGTCAAAGAGCCTGTGTTGATAGTGTAGCAAACACGGGTCCCCAGAAGCTAGATAGGCATAGATTTCCCTCTATTGACTAGAGGAAACAATGTACCTGTCCTAGATAATTCCCTAAATTAATTCTACCAGCAGATGCTACAGATAAGAGGTGACCTTGCACACTGAGTCAGTTTGTTAGGCAGGGTATAGCTGACACAGCGAAGTCCTGCACACCACAAGTCTCTGAACCTGAATTTTATAATTGCGTGTGGTTTAGATAAGTCAGTTCAAGTTTCCGTCATCACTAGTCTCATGGATAGCAAAGAATGAGATTAAAATAACAATTAATGCTGAAAAAAAAAGAGACTGTGAGCTGTATTTAGCGCTTTTAAATTTTGGTAAAGCCCCAGAGAAAAATAAATGTAATCTCCTGGCATTTTGTCCACAAAAAAAACCCCAAAGGTACACCTCACTAGTAACAAAGTCCCTGAGGATTTAAGGATGCATAAAGACACAGACACAGCCAAAGGAAAACCTCAGCACCACTCTGGGCTCTAGGTGCTGACGGTTACAAGCAGTGTTGGTTTCACAAGATGTAACCTAAAGGCCACACGACTCTGCAGCTCTGGAAGAGTGGCATCACCTCTACATTGTGGTATGGTGCTAGCAAAGAGAGTCTCAGCTGGCTATTATGCGTGAGAAAATCCCAGGCAGTGACCCAGCAGCTGGAGAAGTGAGTATATCAGAAATAACATCCCTGATGATGGTGGTGGTGACACAACTCAGGGAGAGCTTCAGAAGGAGGGAAACATCTGAGATCAACTGGACGCTGAACCCTGGATGGTCTCCAGCTGGTAAGCTGGATGTGGTCCCCTGTTTTGAAGGTGTGTGAGGATGTTTATCTGTATCAGTGTTGCCATAACACTTGCCTTCAGGACCAAAGTGTGGTCCCTGGATGGTTTTAGTTGTTAGGACAGGGGTAGCAGACAACCACGAAGCAGTAACCTGGTGCATTGCCTCTGCATGGAGGTGAAGTAATGCAGAACCAGAGTCTTTGCAGGGAGCTGCTTAGAAATCCCTCAAGAGTGGAAAGCAATCAAAGATGAAAAGGGCCTACTGTGGGGCTTCAGCTCAAGGTAGCCACCTAAAACCAGGGGCAAAGATAAAGGGACAGAGCTCTTATCACACACGTGTCCTGAGCAGCACCAGTTTCAGACCATGTGAAGCAGACATGCCATGCACATCCTTTCACTCATCTAGAGCCCGAATGTGGCCTTGCCCAAAATCCAAAGCATGGACCCCAGTAGTCCTGCTCAGTTACAACCAAATGTCAAAGATGCCTAAATTTGGTGGGCCTTGCTGCTTGAGTTTACAATCCTCCAGGAGGCTGCAGTGACGCTTCTGTACTGCCACAGCCTCCCCAGACCCAGCACGGCTTAGCAGAGTGTCCTTCCAAAAGCAGGATCTCTTCTACCTTATTTTGTCTCAGACCCGATCCTGTAGGTGCTGCCAGAGGATCTCTTGCATGCATGTTCCCTGGGTGACAGAGAAGGGACCTCAAAACCAGGAAAAAGTCCACAAGTGTCCAGCAAAGTCCCAGCTCCATCAAGATGCTTCAAAGCAAGCCTTCATGTGACACTGTGTGCTGCGATGGAGGACTTGCTCTGTCCTAAGTACTCTCCTGTTGATGAGCTGTGGGCAAAAGCATACTGACTAGGATGATTTTTGTGGCTTCCTGTTCAGCAGCTCTCAGTTTCTTCTGTGTATCACACTCTTACTCTAGGTCTTGGTGTCTGTTTAGGGTTGATGTCTCTTCTCTTTCAGCAGGGCACAGTGTGCTTCCTTGCTGTTCAATTTTCTTTCTTTAGTCTTTCAGGCACCAAGTCTGTCTATCCATGTTTTCCTGCTTGGGCTGGTCTTACAACTGAACTTTTCACTTATGTAGTTGGTGCTCCAGAGCAGCTCTGCCCTCCTGGCTCTCCTGTTCAGCAGAAGTCTGCAAACTCTGAGTTGTCTGTACAGCCTTCCCTTGTTCTTGAATCCAGCTCTGGACACTGTGTCTTCTGAACTTGCTTCCCTTTAATCTCTTCCATGAGTTCTCTCAATCCTCCCTTTGGGCAAAGAAAACCTCGACCAGGAATTTCCTCAAGAACCATGTCCACAATTTAAGCACCCAGACACAGATCACCACCAAAGTGCAGAGCCTTCAAATCAGTCACCAAATGACCATAAACAAACATTTCACTCCCCTTTCAAGGAGTTATGGATTTCCTTTCATCAGTACCACAAACCACCCTGCATATTTTTTGTTCTGTTTTGTGGCTGTGGGATGTTGGCAGTGCACACAGCTCCGCCATACTTGAAAAGCGTTTCCACTGATATCATCTTCTTGATCCCAGTTGAATATGGGATTTTTCGGAGGGTCCTGTACACTGGAACAAAGCCATTGACCCTCCCCTGGAAAATTAGACAGGTGAAGATCTTTTGATCCAAAAGCCCAAGGGATTCCCCTAAGCATTCACATTCCAGCTAATAAATTAATTGTTCTTGATGAAATATAGGTTAAAACACCAATGGTTTAATGTGTAAATTTGAACTATTGTAATACCTTCAATTCTCAGATACTTTATAGAGGCAACAATCAGAACATCTTTGCTTATTGTTCCTGCATTGTTCTGTTACCATAGACTGTTTTCATTCTCTTATTTACGATAAATTCATTCAAAGTTGTCAGTAAAGCACCGCCATATGTCGTCCTTTGTCTTGGGAGGACTGTTACCTCAAGGTCTTATTGTACAAAGTAATACCATATCTGTGGTTCTCCTGCCTAATTTCAGTATTTAGTGTAGTTTCTTGAAGAACATTGTGATTTCCGATGGCAAGCATGTGGTACTGAAAGTTGCGGATCCTAGAAGCCTTTTTTACTTATGATAAACAGCAGGATGCCCTTCAAAATAGAGTTCAGCTTCTGAGACATGTAATGCCGATACTTGGGTTTTGTTCCTTTTCCCTTTGTCCAATCACTTATCACAGGAAGAAAGATCATTTCATTCTATGCCTTGCCTCATCCCTCGTGAACTTTGTCTCTTCTGTGTGCGTATATTACATTCGATTTTTGCCTTCCTCTCTCAGCATCTGAATTTACACAATGTAGGGCTTATAATGGTTTCAGGTGGATAAAATATGTCATTCATGAATGGCTTGGACTGTGCTTGATGTGTTTCCCTTCCTCACTCAGAAGGTGAAGAGTTTCAATAAAATGATGTCCTTTTTGTCAGATTTCCTGCTTTGACTCGGTCTTTTCACTCTCCTTGAAAGCAGAGTGAGTAAGTACTTGGGGACTATGTAATTCACTTATAATTGAAACAATAGACCATAAAGGCTCCTTGAGAGCAATTACATCTATCGAGCCAACGAGTCAGTTGTGCATTTGCACTAAGTCCAAGTAGTAAAATATATTTATGATTTTTTTTTTTTTTAATGAAAGTTACTGCTCACTTAGTCTTTAGAGGCAGCACAATGCATCATGAAGCAGGGAGGCTTCAACGTGAATCTGCATGCGCAGTGTGTGTGACTCGTCATGAAAAAAGAGCACAATATGTTTCGTCTGGGCATGCTGCATCCAACCAAAGAGTTAGTACATATGTGCTTAGATCCAGTCTGAGACATAATGGTTAATCTAAGAAAACTAAAGTAAAAATGGAAGTAAATTGAGAGCGTGGTACTCAAGACTAGGTAGTGAGAAGGGGGTAAAATGTATATTACTAAAACTAGAATTGCCTCAAATCCTTTGTTTGCTCTTATCTTCAACTACATCATAGCCTGACTCTGCTGACAAGCTTAGCTGAGGGCAGAAAAAAGCAACGAGGCTGTATTAAGCCATCCATCCAAGAGGGATTCTGGACAAATCAAATCCTGTGCAAGGCACTGGACCACAAACGAAGGAGCCTGGGATCAGCTACTAACTGTTGTCAGAAACATGGTTGTGTGTGTGATCCTGGGATCCAGCTGTGTCCGTGCCCTGCAACCCTCTGTGATCCTGGTCAAGCCACTTAGTGGGGTACCAATACCCAAATGATGGTCTCCATAAAATGGAGAGCAAAGTGCACTTCCACACCACCACCACCACCACATTTTTGGGGTCACCAATAGGACACTTGCTGCTTCATTACACAGTACAGAGGCTGCAGACTCCATGGGGGCTTTGCACAGGTGTAGGAGCCAAACCCAACCACAATGTGTAGGAATTCAGCCTTAGGCTGAAAGAGTAGATCCTCCTTGCACAAGACAGAGACAAGGAAAAAAAATTCAGGGCCTCCCTGAGTTGGGGCCTCGCAGCTATATGGTCTCACCCGCTTGGAGGTCCACCCAAGCTAGGTAGCTCCATGGAGCACCTTCAGATGAGTGCAGTAAGAGTTTTGCACTAACATGGCTGCACCGCTTCCAGCATCTGGGCCAACAGCCCATGTCTTCAGCACCATGTAAACACAGCAGCACATTTGGAGGCTCCTCAGATATCTCTGCTGCACCTCTACAGTGTGGCTTTGCAAGAAATACGTGCTTTATATGCTTTATGTGATGTGGCTTGTTCTCTGCTCCACAAAAATGCTCTTTTCTACGGTGAGTGTTTGGCTCCCTTTTAAAAGTAAGCATGCGTTAAAGTGCTTCTCACAATGGAGATAATTGAGTACATGTACAACATCTATCACAATAAAAGCCAAATCTCAGACAGATACTAGGGCACTATCAAAGACAAAAAAATAATAAATAGGAATTTATAAGGCTTTCAGTCCAACACTTTCTGCCAGCATTAAATCCATTAAAAAAAATACAAGTGTTTGCATAGCACCTAATTCTACACAGTATATGGGCACTACCGCACTACAAATAAAACTTACAGTTATTACTACTAAAAATAATTAACAACGTTGTCGTTGGTAGATTCTTCCCTTTTTAAAAACTGCCTTCTTTGCTTTCCAAAACCTTTTATATTCTTCTACTTTAAAAATTATCAAGTCATTAAAAAGAAAATGGAATGTTTTTATAACTAATACCAAGTAACAGCAAATGTGCCCATCCAGGTTATAAAGATGAGGTTTATAATGGCAATGCTGATAGATCATTCCTGTTACCACATCAGCAGGGCACCACCAGAACACAGTGCTCCACAAAAATGACATACCGAGCAGTACTGAAAACAACAAGAAATTTTTCAGTAGACCTGATTTTTTTTACTGTTACATCAATGAGCCAGCAACCCTGGTTTTCTTAGTTTCCTTGTTTGATTTGGTTGGCTGGTTTGGGGATTTTTCTGAGATGGGGAGGAGGCTACTAGAAAATGTGGGTGCTTTTATCTGTGCCATTTTAATTTTTATATTCCCCCTGAATTGTCAGGGAGAAAATACCATTTAAATACTAGTTTTACAACACTGGTAATCAAGAGAAGAGAGCCTATAACTTTCATTTCATGAGGTCAGATATTCTTTAGGAAAAACATGGGCCTTTTACAGCCTTTTATGGTTCCTTTCTGCTTCTTCACAGAATAGCAGCAAATTCTCGAAAGGACAGACCACCTGCAACTCCAGCTTCATTGAAAAAGGGATGGAGGCACTTAGCACTTTGCCAAATTCAGGCCAGAACCTGTATCTACAGTGACATTTCTCTAAAACTGATTAATGGGTTTGTGCTGACAGAGCTAATGCTCAGGAAGAAAACCACCTGTCACCAAGCTGGGCACCTCATTCAGGCTCGTGTGCCAGGTGGTCAACCCCATCAACCATCAGTTTCTGAATCCTCCAAGCCATTACTTCTATGAGCGTCCCTGGCACAAACATCCCTGGCTCCTCCAAGCTTCAGTACCCCTTCCCGTACTGGCTGCTCCTTTGAAGGCATTCCCAGAAAGTTTATGAACTTTTTGCTAAGGCATAGATCTGCTGAATTTAAAAAATAATAATAAAACCCCCTTAGAACTCAACATTTCCTAATTTGGAGTATGCATAAAGGCTCCCTCTTAGTTTCTGAATTACACAAAGCTTAAGACACCTCATACAGGTTTTGGATAATTGCCTCAAAGACATGCAGATGCCTCCCCCTCTGCTCCTGAAGAGCTCCGTTCACTAATAAGCTGAAGTGTACAAAGCAACTTGGCTGCAAAAAAAAGAGTGAGGTGCAGTACAATACAGCTATTCCATATCCAGTATACAGTAGGAAGGAAAAAGGTAAAATAATTTTCATAAGCTTTTAAAATGAGACAAATCTGGGGTACATTGCAATGAGCAAGGGTCTTGTATATCTTGAGGTCATGTTGACTGGCTTTTCAGTCCACGGCATAAAGAAAATGAATCTGTGAAATTTGCAGGTGTGATGCATCTGTGTCTGCTTGGACCTGTCTTGGGTGCTCGTGCAGCAGCACTAGCATGCACGCCACTTACACACACACGCACAGAGTGCATGGCGTGCTATGACCGAACAAGCTGGGATTAGGGCAATTTATTCAAAGCTTAAAGCCAACTGCAAGATGCCACAAATGACTTGCAAAGGTCACATTCCCTTCTCTTTAGGCTTAAACAAAGCTCAGGTTGGGAAGGTCATGTGCCTGGTGACCACTGCCCCACTCCTACTCTCCCGCAGGGCACAGGGGAAACAAACACAAGAAGGTGCAGATTGAGGCAGTTCAGAAAAGAGCAATGTTTGTTTTGACAACTCCTGGCTTCTTGGCCATGAGTTGGTAGGATTTTCCTTGGCTTTAAAACTGTAGTTTCAAAATTCATCATGCCCCAAATGACTGTGCCAACAAATTAACGTAATTTCAGACGTGGGAGAGAACAGCTAATCAGAGTAGGAGGGTGGAGGAGCTGAGAGGTTCTGAAGAAGAATATCCCGAAGGAAGAAATTGCTGCCCTTTCTTCTGGATACTGTTTTGATTGCTTTTTGGTTGTTGTCATATGTTCTCCACAGTCATTTGACAAAAGATGATAAAAAATATAACAGAGTAAGAATAGGCAAACCTTGAAAATATGACGTATCTGCTACAGGGGGTCTAAAATTTGGGAGAGAGAGACTGCATTCACTTCTGATTGCCTTTTCTTTAGGCTCGGGAAATGGTGTGAGCTGCATCTGTCCTTCAGGCTTCCTCCTGCTTCTCTAGCCACCTGTCTCTTCCTTGCCAAGCTGCTTTCTGTTTGTGAGTCCTCCTCACAGAAACTGCTGTGGACCTGGCAGCTCCTACCTGAGGGTGTAGGACTGCAGAGAAAACTCTGGCTTTCTGTTCCCTCATCCCATCTGATCCCCTTGGCCTGTGGCTGGGGATCTGGCCAGCTTCCAGAGGGTGGACGTGGTGGTAAGGGGAGGCAGAAAGGATTTGGAAGGCACAGACATAGTGTTACAATGGGCACCAGCAAGGAAGGTAATGTCATTACTGGGATGCTGGCATGCGGTACTAAAGGGCAACATGGTGCAAACTCAACCATATAGTTGCAATTTACCCCAAGTCTTAGAAATGACTGAACTAAATATTCAGTCAAGAAAAAAAATTTTAAAAAATGTCATTTATAATAGTGAAAATAGTAGCAATCCTTGCTTTAAAAACATTATCTATGTGAATTCAATGGAAAGTTTAAGAATATCCTAAGGGTTAGGAACAGAGAACAGACATCAGAAAAACCAAAGCCACCTCCTGTTTGTAGCAGCTGGAAGTATCTCCTGCCCTGCTGTGGAGGCTGGCAGAGAGCAGAGAAATGGGCAGGCTCCCTTCTGGGAACCGCAGTGCCAGAGGGGAACTCAAATCACAGCACTACTTCACTCCAAGGTGTGATGAAAGGTGCCTACATCCTCCAAAGATGCCTGCTGCCCCCGTCCTGGGCTTTCATAGCCTGCCTAGTAACATGCCCCAGTATGCAATTACCCTCCTAATTGCTAAATGTTTCCTAATGGCTGAGCAAGGTTGCTCCTAGCATACAACAAATGCTTCTTTAGTCCTGCCCTCAGCCAGGGGAACAAATGGTGAGTAACCCCTTCATAGCACTGTTCTCTGTTTGAAGCCTGTTTCCACATCACCATTTGATGCTCTCTTTAGGAAACTAAACAACCCCGCTTGGTCACCCTTTCTTGATAGGTCATGCTGTCTAAATCTCTAAGCACTCCTGTCGCTCTAGCTGAGCTCTCCCCTATAGACACAGATGCATGCATGCACATATGCACACTCTACTTCTTAAAGTATGTGTGCCCAAAATGGGACACATACCCCAGGAGAGGTCTTGCTCCTGTTAAATAGAGTGGAATAATAGCCCTTTATCTCTTACATGTGACAGACACAAGAATGGCTCAACAGCATCTTATCTGCTGGCTTATATTCAGCCTCTGGTCTAATACAAACCTGTACTCTTTTTTTTTGGTTTTTTTTTTTTTTTACTATACTGGAGCATAGACCCATATTCACCATTTCGGGGGTTTTTTGAAGTTCATTTTTCTTCCAAAGGTGAAACACTTTGCACTCACTGTTATTGAATTTTACTTTATCAATTATAGGCTACTTCTCAAAGTTACCGTGATTGCTTGAATTCTAACGCTGTCTTCCCAAACACTTGCATCTCTTCCCAGAATGTTATCTTCTGCAAATTGTATAAAAGTATGCTCTATATCACCAGGAAAGCTGGCAACAAGAACATCCAGCCACTGTGGAATCGGGGCAGACCTGTCAGCCCCAAATGACCTCGGTGGAGGAAAGTGAATAATTTATGAGTTCTCTTTGAACATGACCTTTATCAGGCACTTGTGCTCTCTGCCTCGTAATGATTTCCTCTGAACGAGGATGTTCCTCCTTCTCAGACATTTTAGCTCATGCCTTCCTCCAGCCGGTGGAGGCCTCCTCATGCCTCATCACAGAAAGTGGCCTCAGGGGCTTGATGTGCTGGACTCTGCTGCTGTGGGGTATCATCTGGGTTAAGCGGTGCCCATCTAGACCAGTTTTCTTCAT
This sequence comes from Egretta garzetta, assembly GCF_000687185.1. Classification (NCBI taxonomy): domain Eukaryota; kingdom Metazoa; phylum Chordata; class Aves; order Pelecaniformes; family Ardeidae; genus Egretta; species Egretta garzetta. The sequence continues at coordinate 875,528 of NW_009260186.1, forward strand.
CTGTCAGTGAGGACTTTTCACAAGGCTATGCCAAGAGTTTTACCACAGCCAAGACAAAATTGTTTTGCCTTTTACCCACTGGGTTAAAGGACTAAACAGAATTAATATGATATGCTTTATTCTTAACAAATCCATGTTGGCTGCTTCTCATAGGCTCATTATCTCGAGGGATGAGCAAATAATTCATTTAAATATCTTTCTAAGTACCAGAGCTGCAATGTTTGATTTACAGTTGTGGGTCCTCCCTTTCCCTCTTTTTTAAAGACATAATTTATTTTCACACAAATCAGCAGAGCTGCCACGCAGGTTACACCCATACAAATGGATGGAACAATGCAGGGAAAGTTCCTGGATACTGGGACTGAATCCTCCCTATCTTACAATGTGAGAAGAGTGATGGTTTTATCTCAGCCATTTTCCCAAACAATTTCTGCACACCATGCGAGGGCTGGTGCAGTCCGGATGAGGCCATCCTGGTTTGGATGGTAGAAGTTTAAAAATGCAACTGTAAAAATGCCCCGAGCAAGACAATGACCCCAATGCTTTTTATTTTGTACACTTTGCCTTGCTGATCACTGCAGACAAAAAACAACAGAATTCTTTCAGAGATCTGAAATAATTAACCAAGTAGGTAAATGAAGGACTATGATCCACTTCTTACAAAAGAAGGAGACTTTGGGGAAATGGCTGATGCCAAAAATGTTAGTATATTTGATATATCCCCATCAGAAGGGGTCTGATGCAGTAAAACAGAGCATCATACACAGGCCTTCAAGACCACAGCTCAGTTGGTGGGGCTGGATCACTCCCTCTGCTCTCCATCCAGTCTGTCCTCAGCACCTGAGGTTCTTCAGAAGAAATTTGGATGGGGTACAGTTAGCCGTAGCGATTAATTCACAGTCAGTCTCTGGAGCTACATTAAGCAATGTTTCCATCAGTGTTTCCAATTAATTTTTAGGCAATAATTGTGTATGGTGTTCTGAGAGGAATGCTGAAGGTTGGTAGAGGTCCATTCATCAAAAAATGATGGGAACCATGGCCTCCATGGTGTACACAGATGTTATTCTGATCTAGGGAAACATTAGAGAGGAAAGTTAACATAGCAAGACAAAAGATATATCACAGTAAGAGATTTCTAGCCTTATAATTAAAAAGAGAAGAGAGTAAAAGCATAACTATTCAGCAGAGAGAGTGGAGTAATAACTAAAGATAATCTAATTATGGTCTAAAAGCAGAAAGAACACTTTTTTTTCCCTCCCGTTTTCAGTGAGACAGATGAGACTGTATTGTGGAGGAGGGTTCAGAACTGAGCAGAGACTATAATGATCTCCAGCAAAATTCTTCTGGCATGTGTAGCAGGAGAGCAGAAGTGTGACAAGGGCGGGGTGTGATGGCAGGTTTGACGCTCTGTGACGGGACCAGAGCGAAGCCAAAGCCTTAGTGCAGAGCCGCTTGCAGATTGTCCTCAAAGTGAGCACATCAAACCACAAAAAGAGAGCTGACTATGAAGAGTTTGTTTTTATTAGAGGACAAATTAGAAAATCAATTTTTTAAATAGAGAAAATTGGATGTTCTGGGTGAGAGAATTCAGTGTTAAAGATTTTCTGAGTAAGTTTTCCTCCACGTGCTCTCTACTTGTGAAATAGTCAATGAAAACTTCTCAAGGGCAGACCTGGCCTGAGCAGCCTCACATGATGAGCTGAGGGGCAGCCTCGATGAAAGTTGAGTGGGCCGGCATGTTGATTTTGGCAGGGTTTGGCCACATCCCAGTGTCGGCATGGGGGCTGCAGGGCGGCCCCTGAGGGGAGAGGCCGGGGCTGCCCCGTGCCGGACACAGCCGGTCCCAGCCGGCTCCAAGGGCCCCACCGCAGGGCACAGCTGAGCCCCTCAGCCAAGCTGGGGGCGC
>NW_009260186.1:877609-889927 GCF_000687185.1 Egretta garzetta
GGGAAGGTCCTGCGCTGGAGCAGGGAGACGGGTGAGGAGGGAGGAGCGGCCCAGAGGGCCTGGCAGGGACTGACCACAACAGAGTTTTCCCTTTCCCCTTCTCTCTCTTCTCTACTCTTGTGTTTTTATGTTCCAGTCCTGGGATGGGCTGACTTCATCTCAGCCTACACCTTCCTCAAGGGGGCAGCAGAGGGGGAGGTGCTGATCTCCTCTCTCTGGCAACCAGCGACAGGACACAAGGAATGCATCAGAGGAAGTTCAGGTTGGACATTAGGAGAAGGTTCCTCACTGAGAAGGTGGTCGCTCACTGGAACAGGCTCCCCAGGGAAGTGGTCACAGAACCAAACCTGTTGGAGTTCAAGGAGCATCTCGATGATGCTCTAAGTCATACGGTTTAGTTTTAGGTAGTCCTGCAAGGAGCAGGGAGTTAGACTCGATGCTTTTGGGTCCCTTCCAACTCCAGACATTCTATGATTCTATGACTGTAACCCCCATCCCTACCCCCTGCGCCACTTGTGGGGAAGGGAGTCAGGATTAAAACAGTGAAGCTGGATCTGGAAAAGGTGAGGGTGGGAAGGTGTCATTTTAACTTTTTCTCTTTGTTTTTCACTACCTGAATCTGTTTTAACTGGCAACAAACAAAATTAATTTTCCCCAAGTTGAGTCTGTTTTGCCTGTGATGGTACTTGTAAATTATCTCCCTTTCCTTATCTCTCACTTTTTCATCCTCTTTTCTCCTCCTGTCCTGTTAAGGAAGGGGAGTGAGAGAGCAACTGAAGGGGTGTTTGGCTGCTGGCCAAGGTTAACCCACCACACCCAGATAAGATTGACTTTAGGACAGGATTCGGGAGAGTCTCCCACCACAGTCTCACCCGGGAGCTGAGGAAGACCAAGCTCAATAAACAGAAGGGAAGCTGAGCTGGGAAACTGGCTGGGTCTCTGGCTCACACGGCTGCAACCAACGGCTGAGCGTCCTGCTGCAAGCTGGCGAGGGAGGACCCCGGGGCCAGCACAGGGCTCCAAGCACGCTCAGCAGCAGCCAGGAAGACGACGCAGAGTGTGCCCTCAGCAAACTGGCAGGTGATCGCAAAGCAGAGGGGGGCAGAGAAGAAGAGGGGGCTGACACAGTGAATGGCAGTGCTTTTACCAACAGAGACAGAGCGTGATAAACCCGAGGACGGGGCCAAAAGAAATCTCACCGGGTTCAAGAAGGACAAGCGCAAAGCTCTGCACCCAGGGCAGAAGAACCCCATGCGTCAGCACAGGCTGGGGAGAGCTGGCTGAGCAACAGCCCTGCTGGAAAGGGCCCCGGGGCTGGGGCAGAAGCCAGCTAAAACAGGAGCCAAGGTCTCACTGCAGAGAAGGCAAACTGCAGAGAGGACTGCAGGTAAGGGATGTTATCCCTTCCTGCCTGCCATTGGCAAGGCCACTCTGCAGGCAGTGGGTGCTCAGGTGAGGACCCCCACCCACTTCAAGGAGGACGCTGAGGAACCAAGGAGGGTCCAGCCCTGGGCTACCAAGGTGGTCAAAGGCCTCCAGGGCATCACCCACAGGGAGAGGGTGAGGGAGATCGGCCTCTTTTCTCTGGCAAAGAGAAGGCCAGGGACCATCTAAGAGCTGCCTACAGCTGCCAAGGTGGGAACTGTAAAGACAGTCAAACCAAATGCTTTCTCAGCACTGCCAGGTAGGACAAGAGTGAGCAATGGCCTCAAAAGGCAGCATGGAAAATTCAGGTTGGGCACGATGACAACCTTTTTCACCAGGAGGGTGGTGGAGCCGAGGAATGGGCTTCCCAGAGAGGCTATGGATTCTCTGTTCTTGGGGGGGTTTCATGGCTTTGTAGGACAAAGCCACGGCTGAACCCACCAAGTGCTAGTTAGAGCTCCAGCTGCCAAGGTGGGAACTGTAAAGACAGTCAAACCAAATGCTTTCTCAGCACTGCCAGGTAGGACAAGAGTGAGCAATGGCCTCAAAAGGCAGCATGGAAAATTTGGGCTGGGCACGATGACAACCTTTTTCACCAGGAGGGTGGTGGAGCCGAGGAACGGGCTTCCCAGAGAGGCTGTGGATTCTCTGTTCTTGGGGGAGTTTCATGGCTTTGTAGGAGAAAGCCACTGCTGACCCCACCAAGTGCTAGTTAGAGCTCTGCTCTGAACAAGTGCTTGGACCAGAGACCTCCAGAGTCTCTTCTGACCAGCACTTCAATGACTCTGTGATTGCAACAGCAGTAAAAGAAAAATGTGGCCGACTAGTTTTGATCAGTAAGGGAAGTAATATAAGTCAGGAAGAATATTTGCAGTCACTGCAAAAGAGTTCCCATGTTTGGAATAAGGAGTTTGAAGGTTAAGCCCTCTTGAGGAAAAATTGCCATAAAAATGAAGGTGGTATAAAGAAAGTTGGTGAGATCATAAAGATAGATGACCTGGGGGATCACACCTTCTTTATTTCAAACATTTATTTTGTTTTGTTCTGCTTTTTAGAAAAGAAACCCACACTGCTTCTGTCTTTTTAAGAGAAGCATAGCAGGGATTGCTCCTTGCAGCAAACTTATAGCTGAGCTACTACTGCTATGTTCCTAGAATTGCTGGGGGGGGGGGGGGGGGGGGGGGGGGTGAGAGGGAGGCCTGGGATCCCTCACAGAGCCCCAGCAGTGCTATGTGGCAGCATCTTTTCCCTGTGCAGTCCGAGCTTTTGGGGCTTGGATGCAAGTGGCGGATCAAAAACTAAGCAGGAGCTGAGAGATGCCGTCTTAAATACAGGTATGAATCCAACTCACCTTGTGCAAAGTGTTTCCACACTTCTAGAATTGAGGAGGAGTGGGAATTGCTGCCTCCCTGGAGGCATATTACTACCAGCAAGAGGATCTACAGGGTCCTGCTTCTGTTGGGGGGAGTGGCTGAGTCTGAAACCCCACATCCCCTCAAGTACTCGATAGCTGTGATGGATGCTGTAAGTGTGTAAGGGTGTGCAAGGCTGAAAGCAGGTCTTGGAGACCTATGGTGTGCAGCTATGGTCCCAAGCAAACGCTGCCGTCCAGCCAGCCTCTCAGAAAAACTGTGATCAGATCTGACTGACTGAGTTCAGAAAAGACAAATTCAGTGTGGACTAGGTGAAAGGAGGGCTTTTTGAAGGACTATGGGAATGGAGAGTCTATTTTATAATGTCCTGTTTCATAATGAGTCTTGTTTAGTCTGGCAGAAGAGTGGCTGCAAGGGAACATGACTGCTTTCTATAAATACAGAGGGGAGGGAAACACTGGGGAGAACTATTTAAGTGAAAAGCCAATTCTGGTGCAAAAACAAGTGGTATAAATTGGCTCAAAAAAAATTAGTCCAGAAGATTTCTAACCAACCGAACAGGGGTGTCCTAAGGCTGACTAATAGCTGCAGTGTGTTGAGGGGGAGCACCCAAACTATTTTTCTGACAGAGTTTGACAGGTTTTGAACGAGATCATATATCTTTGTAATAGCAGGCGATGGGATTGAGTGACCCAGGAGCTGTGCTCTGCCTCTGGCCCTGCAGGACTGGTGTGTCGGAGGGCAGAGGTGCTGCACCCCCCCATGCTGTTCTGCCATCAGGGCAAAACTACACTGCTCTTTAAATTGCTTTAGTAAACACAGCCTAACTGTTTTCTTTTGCTTTCACTGATTTCTTGTTAATCTCAACACTGTTCTTACTTCTTTGTTCCACTGGTGTCCTGGGGAGACACTGTAGTCCAGCCAAAGGACCAACGCCTTCTTATGTGCTTTATCCTCTATTTTTTCCAGCATCATCTGACACTGACACTGCCTCTGAAGCAGTATACTTCTTATTGCCTCTTCTCTGTTATCTCCATGTTCTCCCAGCCATCTCACTCTTCCTCATTTCTTTTCTTCTGCCCTCTGTGTCATCTTCCCTATCATCTTGGATCTCTGACTTCAACTCCCAGCTCTTCTTCCACCACCATTCCCTGCTTGCCTCCCACATCTTCCTGAAGAGGGGTAGATATTACTTACCTGCAAATTGATATTACATGGGAATCTATGCCTGCCAGATTCTGTGTGGAGCATGTGCCTAACAAGAGTATCGTATGATGCAGAACATAAATTAAACAGGAGCAGATATATATTGATATAAAGCATGGCTTGAGGGACTACAACTGCTCATTTCTATGAACGGACCATCAAAGACTCCAGGAGATTACAAAGCCTGTGTTGGGGGACAGAGAAGCAGCACAGCTGGGTTAAGGAGGATTTTTTGCTCAGGAATTTGCCTTCATTTCTGAGGTGTTGGCCTTCAAGCTGGAAAGAAAGTCCCGGATCCCCAGTCCCTTGCTACATGGCTCCTTCTATGCGTGACTGTTGTCTGGTGCACAGAGAGTGTTTAGGTTAGCTGCCAGCATGCTCACTAAAGTGCAAAGCACATCCTGCTCTGAAAAATGTGTCATCTGAAAGTCAAGTAGAGAAACCTGATGATTATATACCCTAAACTGGACACTTAACATCTGGTCAACTGGATGCTCCCTAGCCTCTACTGACTGGATCTCCGTTGACTCTAATGGGAATTTAGACACCCAGCTCAGAGGTAGATGCCCCCACACAGACACATTTAACCAATCGATATGCCAGCATCAAGTGTCATTGGAAATGCCCCAGGGTATCTCAGATGTATTTGTGGGACTGACAGAAATGACACAGGATCTACAGTGGACTTACGACCTTCTGAAGCAGGAGCTGGAGGTTAGGCAGAGTCCTGTAGGACATTTTAAATGGCACTGAAGTTCTATATGTGGGCAACTGAATCAAGCTCTGTGTGTCTTAATCTGGAGCTGGATTGCCCCTGAGAAGGCTTAGAGCTAAAATAAAAATTTTTATGTGTGGCTGAAGAAACCAAATAAGCTGGTTTTGCAAGCTCCAGAGTTTCAGTGCAACACTTGCAACTCAATATTGATTATCCATTAAGAACAGCACAGACCTAGGGAAAAAGAAAACATGTCTCCAAAGAGGAGCAAAAGCAACATCTGAGTGAAAAATGATAAAGATAGGTGACTGTTAATTGATTTATATCACAGGATAGAATGGCTGAAGACTTTTATACTGTAAATAAGAAAACGGTGTTAGAAATGGCCTAAACTGAAGTAAGATCAACTTTGAATGAAAACAAAGTGTTCACTGGCTCAGAGGTGTGAGATTAACTCGGCTGCTGATTCCATGGATCAAAAATTGCATTGATCTAATGCCTCTGACTTTCCACATTATGTCCAGAAAACATAACCTAAGTACTGCTAGACTGGAAGATTGGTGCCTGACAAATGCGTTTTTTTCTCTTAATGGAAAATTTCAGCTCCATTTTTTCAGCGGTCCAAAACATCCTTGGCTTCCCACGTTGTGAGATGACAACAATGCTCAGCTGTCTTTGGCCCGAGCTACGGCACCGTGCCGGAAAGTATCTCAAGTTGTGAAAAGTCTTAAATCAGCACATTTTACCACTGAAGAGTGAGGCAAAACAGTTTCTAAACCGTATGAAATATTCATGTCTAGCATCTTGTGAGATACCATCTGGTGAGATCAAACCAAAGCAGAGCTGATAGTGGCGTAGAAACACATGGGATAGAAAGTAGAGTGATGTGACTTGAAGATTCACTGCTTCGTGACCTACAAAAAGGGCACTGCAAAACCAGTAAGCAGTACTGCAGGAGCTTTTCAAACAAGGAATAATCCGAAAGAGAAATGTTGACCCTTTTGGTCTGTTATTAGGAAGATCATAACATACTTCAGATAAAATCATGCGTCTCATGAAGGCATTGACAATTTAATTGCAATTTAATATTTGACTAAAGTGTCTAAAAAAAGAAACCAACAAACCCCAAAACTACCAGACAAGCCCTTCTACAGCCAGAAGAATAAACAAAGCGCAAATCCTGCTGCAGACTTTGTGATCTCCTAGCATTTTATATTTCTGTTCCTAGAAGTAAATATGTGCTTTTTGCCCTAAAAGCCATTGTTCACAGGCCTTACTACTGGGACTTGGAAGACCCGAGTTTTTCTCCTGCCAGAGCTACTTTTTGGATATATGACCTTGAGACAAAAATTTTGCTTCTCTTGCTGCTTCCCTTCCCACTTTCAGTCTCTTCCAGGCAGGGACAGTTTTACTGTGCCCTGTACCGTGGGGCCTCGAGGTGCCATTGCGATCTAAATCGCGGCAGCACAGGGGCAGTCGCGAGTGGAATACGGCTTTTATTGCCCAGTGACAAGGTCACCGTTGGGTGAGAGGACTGCTGCGTAAAACATCGCTGAGCTGCCAGCCTATGGCTGCCTGACCGTTCTATAATAATGTTATTTCAAAAGCAGGGAACATATTTGAGGGTGTCCCAAGCGCGGCAAGGTTTTGGTATCACAGAGCATCAGGGGTAAAAGAGCCCCACGCAGGTGAGTATGAACACAGCGATGCTTAAACTGCTGGGGCCTACCCCACTTTGTCCCTGTTGTTTGCAATTTACCCATTCCTTTTCTCAAGGTTAATTAAGCTTCGTGACACCTTGGAGGATAAGGAAATACTGGACCCAGCTCCGCAGGGGGGAGAGATGAAGGAGGAAAAATGAAATGGCTGCCTGGCAGAGCCGGAATCAGGCCCAGGGTAATCTTCATTCCCTCACCATGCTGCGTACCTTGTGATAAAACTAAAACGCTGCCGCTTTAACAGCGGCGTCAGTCACACAGTATGGGCTCTGCACAGGCTTTGAAAACCAGGGAAGAGAGCATCAAATGTTCCAGCCCACTTAATTTGAAAGCTGCCTATAATAAACCCTTGGGAACACGTAAAACAGACAGGTCAAATTACATAGTTACACAAATACCGCTGGATTTCTGGCATTTAGGAATAAAAGGCTTTGATCTGTTCAATTTAGAAGTGCCTAAAACATGCATACACTGTGTTAAAATCTAACATTAAATGCTTTTCTTTTTGTATTTTCCAAAAGCTTAGCTAGAGACAATTTGTACATAGCATGACAAAACTTTCCCTTAATAACATAAATATCTATGCACAAGTAATTTGGCACAGTGTGCCCTTGCAAAATATTTTATATTCAGTAAAGTGACAGTTCTTCCCTAGTTCTTATACACAGAAACCCTTAAAGAAACAATCCATCGCCCTTTAAAAGCCCCTCTCCACTCCTCACTTTCCCATCTGTCTTATTTATAGCTCTCCTTTGTAAAGCCCTCCAAGATCTAAGAATGAAAAGTACTCGTAAAAACGCTGTGTGAGCCGGGATTTGAAATCAGGAGCACTTATGCATGATATGCATATGAAGGGAAGACTTTGGCACGATGCTCCGGTATTCAAAATCAACCCTACATCGGTGTCCTTGTCAACAATTTCGCTTTAAACCAGCGCTCGCTCGAAGTCTGTACAAATGCACCAAAATGCCTCTTAGCCCTCCTCCCACTTATTTTCGGCAGGCGTTCCACTGCACCTATGAGCAGGGATCCTCTCTCCCTGTTTTCCCTCATTGCACAATTTGCTTTCCATGGGCCTCTTTGGCAGCTCCAGCCCTTTTGGAAAGCAGAGTTTATTCCTCCCCTCCTCTTTCAGCCTCGCATTGAGGAAGAGGTCTGCGGCGCTCGGGGACGTGATGCCGCAGAATGTCAATGCCAGAAGTGGCCTTTCTCATGGAAATCAGGCGCGGGAGCTGGCATTGTCCATGCAAGAAGGAGAGACGTTGCTTCCCCGCCCCCCCCTGGAGAGTCTATTTTATAATGTCCTGTTTCATAATGAGTCTTGTTTAGTCTGGCAGAAGAGTGGCTGCAAGGGAACATGACTGCTTTCTATAAATACAGAGGGGAGGGAAACACTGGGGAGAACTATTTAAGTGAAAAGCCAATTCTGGTGCAAAAACAAGTGGTATAAATTGGCTCAAAAAAAATTAGTCCAGAAGATTTCTAACCAACCGAACAGGGGTGTCCTAAGGCTGACTAATAGCTGCAGTGTGTTGAGGGGGAGCACCCAAACTATTTTTCTGACAGAGTTTGACAGGTTTTGAACGAGATCATATATCTTTGTAATAGCAGGCGATGGGATTGAGTGACCCAGGAGCTGTGCTCTGCCTCTGGCCCTGCAGGACTGGTGTGTCGGAGGGCAGAGGTGCTGCACCCCCCCATGCTGTTCTGCCATCAGGGCAAAACTACACTGCTCTTTAAATTGCTTTAGTAAACACAGCCTAACTGTTTTCTTTTGCTTTCACTGATTTCTTGTTAATCTCAACACTGTTCTTACTTCTTTGTTCCACTGGTGTCCTGGGGAGACACTGTAGTCCAGCCAAAGGACCAACGCCTTCTTATGTGCTTTATCCTCTATTTTTTCCAGCATCATCTGACACTGACACTGCCTCTGAAGCAGTATACTTCTTATTGCCTCTTCTCTGTTATCTCCATGTTCTCCCAGCCATCTCACTCTTCCTCATTTCTTTTCTTCTGCCCTCTGTGTCATCTTCCCTATCATCTTGGATCTCTGACTTCAACTCCCAGCTCTTCTTCCACCACCATTCCCTGCTTGCCTCCCACATCTTCCTGAAGAGGGGTAGATATTACTTACCTGCAAATTGATATTACATGGGAATCTATGCCTGCCAGATTCTGTGTGGAGCATGTGCCTAACAAGAGTATCGTATGATGCAGAACATAAATTAAACAGGAGCAGATATATATTGATATAAAGCATGGCTTGAGGGACTACAACTGCTCATTTCTATGAACGGACCATCAAAGACTCCAGGAGATTACAAAGCCTGTGTTGGGGGACAGAGAAGCAGCACAGCTGGGTTAAGGAGGATTTTTTGCTCAGGAATTTGCCTTCATTTCTGAGGTGTTGGCCTTCAAGCTGGAAAGAAAGTCCCGGATCCCCAGTCCCTTGCTACATGGCTCCTTCTATGCGTGACTGTTGTCTGGTGCACAGAGAGTGTTTAGGTTAGCTGCCAGCATGCTCACTAAAGTGCAAAGCACATCCTGCTCTGAAAAATGTGTCATCTGAAAGTCAAGTAGAGAAACCTGATGATTATATACCCTAAACTGGACACTTAACATCTGGTCAACTGGATGCTCCCTAGCCTCTACTGACTGGATCTCCGTTGACTCTAATGGGAATTTAGACACCCAGCTCAGAGGTAGATGCCCCCACACAGACACATTTAACCAATCGATATGCCAGCATCAAGTGTCATTGGAAATGCCCCAGGGTATCTCAGATGTATTTGTGGGACTGACAGAAATGACACAGGATCTACAGTGGACTTACGACCTTCTGAAGCAGGAGCTGGAGGTTAGGCAGAGTCCTGTAGGACATTTTAAATGGCACTGAAGTTCTATATGTGGGCAACTGAATCAAGCTCTGTGTGTCTTAATCTGGAGCTGGATTGCCCCTGAGAAGGCTTAGAGCTAAAATAAAAATTTTTATGTGTGGCTGAAGAAACCAAATAAGCTGGTTTTGCAAGCTCCAGAGTTTCAGTGCAACACTTGCAACTCAATATTGATTATCCATTAAGAACAGCACAGACCTAGGGAAAAAGAAAACATGTCTCCAAAGAGGAGCAAAAGCAACATCTGAGTGAAAAATGATAAAGATAGGTGACTGTTAATTGATTTATATCACAGGATAGAATGGCTGAAGACTTTTATACTGTAAATAAGAAAACGGTGTTAGAAATGGCCTAAACTGAAGTAAGATCAACTTTGAATGAAAACAAAGTGTTCACTGGCTCAGAGGTGTGAGATTAACTCGGCTGCTGATTCCATGGATCAAAAATTGCATTGATCTAATGCCTCTGACTTTCCACATTATGTCCAGAAAACATAACCTAAGTACTGCTAGACTGGAAGATTGGTGCCTGACAAATGCGTTTTTTTCTCTTAATGGAAAATTTCAGCTCCATTTTTTCAGCGGTCCAAAACATCCTTGGCTTCCCACGTTGTGAGATGACAACAATGCTCAGCTGTCTTTGGCCCGAGCTACGGCACCGTGCCGGAAAGTATCTCAAGTTGTGAAAAGTCTTAAATCAGCACATTTTACCACTGAAGAGTGAGGCAAAACAGTTTCTAAACCGTATGAAATATTCATGTCTAGCATCTTGTGAGATACCATCTGGTGAGATCAAACCAAAGCAGAGCTGATAGTGGCGTAGAAACACATGGGATAGAAAGTAGAGTGATGTGACTTGAAGATTCACTGCTTCGTGACCTACAAAAAGGGCACTGCAAAACCAGTAAGCAGTACTGCAGGAGCTTTTCAAACAAGGAATAATCCGAAAGAGAAATGTTGACCCTTTTGGTCTGTTATTAGGAAGATCATAACATACTTCAGATAAAATCATGCGTCTCATGAAGGCATTGACAATTTAATTGCAATTTAATATTTGACTAAAGTGTCTAAAAAAAGAAACCAACAAACCCCAAAACTACCAGACAAGCCCTTCTACAGCCAGAAGAATAAACAAAGCGCAAATCCTGCTGCAGACTTTGTGATCTCCTAGCATTTTATATTTCTGTTCCTAGAAGTAAATATGTGCTTTTTGCCCTAAAAGCCATTGTTCACAGGCCTTACTACTGGGACTTGGAAGACCCGAGTTTTTCTCCTGCCAGAGCTACTTTTTGGATATATGACCTTGAGACAAAAATTTTGCTTCTCTTGCTGCTTCCCTTCCCACTTTCAGTCTCTTCCAGGCAGGGACAGTTTTACTGTGCCCTGTACCGTGGGGCCTCGAGGTGCCATTGCGATCTAAATCGCGGCAGCACAGGGGCAGTCGCGAGTGGAATACGGCTTTTATTGCCCAGTGACAAGGTCACCGTTGGGTGAGAGGACTGCTGCGTAAAACATCGCTGAGCTGCCAGCCTATGGCTGCCTGACCGTTCTATAATAATGTTATTTCAAAAGCAGGGAACATATTTGAGGGTGTCCCAAGCGCGGCAAGGTTTTGGTATCACAGAGCATCAGGGGTAAAAGAGCCCCACGCAGGTGAGTATGAACACAGCGATGCTTAAACTGCTGGGGCCTACCCCACTTTGTCCCTGTTGTTTGCAATTTACCCATTCCTTTTCTCAAGGTTAATTAAGCTTCGTGACACCTTGGAGGATAAGGAAATACTGGACCCAGCTCCGCAGGGGGGAGAGATGAAGGAGGAAAAATGAAATGGCTGCCTGGCAGAGCCGGAATCAGGCCCAGGGTAATCTTCATTCCCTCACCATGCTGCGTACCTTGTGATAAAACTAAAACGCTGCCGCTTTAACAGCGGCGTCAGTCACACAGTATGGGCTCTGCACAGGCTTTGAAAACCAGGGAAGAGAGCATCAAATGTTCCAGCCCACTTAATTTGAAAGCTGCCTATAATAAACCCTTGGGAACACGTAAAACAGACAGGTCAAATTACATAGTTACACAAATACCGCTGGATTTCTGGCATTTAGGAATAAAAGGCTTTGATCTGTTCAATTTAGAAGTGCCTAAAACATGCATACACTGTGTTAAAATCTAACATTAAATGCTTTTCTTTTTGTATTTTCCAAAAGCTTAGCTAGAGACAATTTGTACATAGCATGACAAAACTTTCCCTTAATAACATAAATATCTATGCACAAGTAATTTGGCACAGTGTGCCCTTGCAAAATATTTTATATTCAGTAAAGTGACAGTTCTTCCCTAGTTCTTATACACAGAAACCCTTAAAGAAACAATCCATCGCCCTTTAAAAGCCCCTCTCCACTCCTCACTTTCCCATCTGTCTTATTTATAGCTCTCCTTTGTAAAGCCCTCCAAGATCTAAGAATGAAAAGCACTCGTAAAAACGCTGTGTGAGCCGGGATTTGAAACCAGGAGCACTTATGCATGATATGCATATGAAGGGAAGACTTTGGCACGATGCTCCGGTATTCAAAATCAACCCTACATCGGTGTCCTTGTCAACAATTTCGCTTTAAACCAGCGCTCGCTCGAAGTCTGTACAAATGCACCAAAATGCCTCTTAGCCCTCCTCCCACTTATTTTCGGCAGGCGTTCCACTGCACCTATGAGCAGGGATCCTCTCTCCCTGTTTTCCCTCATTGCACAATTTGCTTTCCATGGGCCTCTTTGGCAGCTCCAGCCCTTTTGGAAAGCAGAGTTTATTCCTCCCCTCCTCTTTCAGCCTCGCATTGAGGAAGAGGTCTGCGGCGCTCGGGGACGTGATGCCGCAGAATGTCAATGCCAGAAGTGGCCTTTCTCATGGAAATCAGGCGCGGGAGCTGGCATTGTCCATGCAAGAAGGAGAGACGTTGCTTCCCCGCCCCCCCCCCCCCCCCCGGGGGGGTTTCTTTG
>NW_009260186.1:889937-890959 GCF_000687185.1 Egretta garzetta
GTTTTATTTGAACCGATGAGCTCTGGCTCTCCCATGTCTCGCAAGTGCCAGATCCTTCCTCAGGACTGATTTCTCCATCTCCTCCCTCACCTACATTGTTGCGCCATCTCCTCTTCGTCACGTCCAATTAGTCAGTACGGGCTTATCTTGGCATTTTTAAGATTTCATGGATACCAATATCAAATAATTGGATTTGATAGGAATTTGCTCAAGCCGAGGACTGTATTTACCTACCCCAATAGATGGCACGCAAGCACTGATTGCACGGTTTGAGCCCCAGGAGAAAAGGAAGTACTCTGCTCGCCAAACAGGGGGGCAACAGGGGATCGGCAGGAATGAAACCGTTTCCCTGGGGGCACGCTGGTGTCAGGTCAACGTATCCCTGATGGCATATTTATTTATGCCCTTCCCAAGAGTCTGTAGTTCAAAGTCTCCCTCCTGATTTGACTCAAGAGGGATTTTAGGGGGGGATCAGCAGCATGGATGCTACAGTTTTCCAGCGTTACAAATACAAAGGTCCAAGTCCTGGTGTCTTAATACGCAGCCCATCGTGGTCGAGAGTCACATTGGCCCTCGGTGGTTTGAACAAGGTTGCTCCTGGTGGCTGCTGACTGGCCAAACTCACCCCCTCTGTAGCCCTGCAGGCCGGCCACGGCCAGGCTCATGGTTTGGAGGCTGGAAGAAAAAAAAAAAAGGAAACCCATCAAAAAGCAAGCTCTGGTGGAGCTGGGATCTACCAGAACCACGGCGCAAAGCCAGCAGATCCATGGACGGGCTCCCTGGGACAGGCTGGCGTTACCCTCACTGGGCAGGTCTGCACCTAACCCTGCGCACACCGCGCTGCGCCTGTGCAAGAGCCGCCTTCCACTCTGCATATCACCAAACTTGAGTGTTTTACTCGGTAACACAACGCTAAATCCAGTCGGGCTGATAAGAAATTAAGCCGTATCACAAATTCAGTGATAGTTAAAATCATAGAATCATAGAATGTTTTGGGTTGGAAGGGACCCCTAGAGGTCATC
>NW_009260186.1:891730-892842 GCF_000687185.1 Egretta garzetta
CTAAACCTACCCTGGTTTAGTTTAGAATCATAGAATCATAGAATCACTTTGGTTGGAAAAGACCTTTGAGATCATCGAGTCCAACCTTTAACCTAACCCTCCCATCCCACCACTAAACCATGTCCCTAAAACCATTACCCCTTGTCCTGACAGAGCTGTCCCTGCCAAAAAGATTTTCCCCATTAAAAAAGCTCTCTTTAAAATAATTGCCTTATTAGATCTCTGCCTTCGGGTGAGCAAGACCCAGACCATGTATGAGTTCACACCGCGGACCCTGGCCTCGCCGTGGTAGGATTGGAGCTGGTTTGTTAGTGCTCTGGGAGAAGGGTATCACGCGTGTCAAGGGCAGGGAAACCGTATCCGTGCCCTTTTATCCACCTTCAGGCAGGGACTGGTGAATGCATCTCAGGATGTATTCCTGATGAGCGTTGAGTTTTTCTTCTGGATGAATATTTCTGATGAAAAGCTGCCTGCAACTGTCATTTCGGAGCTCTGACAGACACGTGGCACATACAAAGTACGCAGCGTGTTCTGCACGTAGGGTAGATGAAAGGCACCGTGCAATTGCTAATTGGCAGCATATTTACATACCACGCCTGCGTATTTATCTCCACTTGGAGCGTGCAATGCCTAACGCATGGTTAATGCATAGAATCATAGAATCATAGAATGTTTTGGGTTGGAAGGGACCCCTAGAGGTCATCTAGTCCAGCCCCCCCGCAGGAGCAGGGACACCGCTAACTACATCAGGTTGCTCAGAGCCCCATCCAACCTGGCCTTGAATGTTTCCAGGGATGGGGCCTCCACTACCTCCCTGGGCAACCCGTTCCAGTGTTTCACCACCCTCATTGGAAAGAATTTCTTCCTTAGATCTAGTCTAAACCTACCCTGCTTCAGTTTAAAACCATTACCCCTTGTCTTGTCACTGCTGGCCCTGCTAAAAAGATTTTCCCCCTCTTTCCTATAGGCCCCCTTTAGGTACTGAAAGGCCACAATCAGGTCTCCCCGCAGCCTTCTCTTCTCCAGGCTGAACAAGCCCAACTCCCTCAGCCTGTCCTCATAGGAGAGGTGCTCCAGCCCTCAGATCATTTTTGTATCCCTCCTCTGGACCC
>NW_009260186.1:893039-896757 GCF_000687185.1 Egretta garzetta
GGCAGGGCTGCTCTCGATCCTTTCTTCCCCCAGCCTGTACTGATACCGAGGGTTACCCCGACCCAGGTGCAGGACCTTGCACTTGGCCTTGTTGAACCTCATGAGGTTCACACAGGCCCACCTCTCCAGCCTGTCCAGGTCTCTCTGGATGACATCCCACGGAACAAGGTGCAAACCCAAGGAGCCTGAGCACACCGACCCTGCACACGCCGAGTGCTGCGTGTGCGGAACCTTTCCACCGCCGAGAGTGTTTGACGTATTTACCCATAAAAAATTTACGCAGGCATTGTGCACCGAGGCATTGAGCTATGCAGCCTTCCATATGTTACACATACTACATAGATGGCATCTACGCCAAATATTTTGGAGAAAGTGAATGCAATTGCCCGTGTGCTCCCCAAACAATGGGAACATGCTGTAGGTTTTGGGACGGGTGAAGCAGCTTGATTCTCGGGGAATGCTGAAGCATGGAAGGAACAACACTAGAGAGGGAAAGGAGCGGGTGAAATACGGCATCTCCAGCGTGGGTTGTGTACCTGCGTGCAGGGAAAAGGCAGCGTTTAAATTCACGCGCCAAGATTTCCTTTCTCCCTCCCGGAGAGGGGGGAAGGATTCGCTCCGTCGAGGGGTGTGAAGGAGCGCATCCTCCCTCTCCACTCAGGTATCCCCAGGGCTCGCGGGGCGACAGCGGTGAACGCCACCCTGCCGCGGGCCAACACGCAGCACATGGTGCAACGCGCACGATGCGCGCGCTTCACCACGCGGACATACAACGCGCAACGTGGTCCGTAAAGACCAACGCGCATCGTGCATCGTCCACCGTATGCGCCCTGCACACCACGCACCCCGTACGCCACATGCACACAATGCACAACGCGCTCTCACTGCACCATACACACTGCGCACACCCTGCACCGTATGCAGCCATAGGCACCATAGACGCTGCACACACCCTGCACCATATGCAACCATAGGCACCATAGACGCTGCACACACCCTGCACCATATGCAACCATATGCAACCATATGCACCATACACGCTGCACACACCCTGCACCATATGCAACCATATGCACCATAGGCACCATAAACGCTGCACACACCCTGCACCATATGCAACCATAGGCACCATAGGCACCATACACACTGCATACACCCTGCACCATATGCACCATACACACCGTGCACACCCAGCGCCCTGAGCACCATATACACCACTCACACCCCACACTGTGTACCATACACACTGCGCACACCCTGCACCATATGCAACCATATGCAACCATATGCATCATAGGCACCATACACACTGCGCACACCCTGCACCATACGCACCATACACACCACGCATACTCGGTGCCCTGAGCACCATATACACCACTCACACCCCACACCGTGTACCATACACACTGTGCCACCATACACATTGCGCACACTCGGTACCCTGTGTACCATACACACTGCGCATACCCTGCAGCATATGCATCATACACACTGCACACACCCGGTGCCCTCTGCATCATACACACCACGCACACCCCACTCCATGTACCATACACACTGCACACACCCTGCACCATACACACTGCGCACACTCTGCACCCTGCGTGCCATACACACTGCGCACACCCTGCACCATATGCAACCATAGGTACCATACACACTGCACACACCCTGCACCATACACACTGCGCACACTCTGCACCCTGCGTGCCATACACACTGCGCACACCCTGCACCATATGCAACCATAGGTACCATACACACTGCACACACCCTGCACCATACACACTGCGCACACTCTGCACCCTGCGTGCCATACACACTGCGCACACCCTGCACCATATGCAACCATAGGTACCATACACACTGCACACACCCTGCACCATACACACTGCGCACACTCTGCACCCTGCGTGCCATACACACTGCGCACACCCTGCACCATATGCAACCATAGGTACCATACACACTGCACACACCCTGCACCATACACACTGCGCACACTCTGCACCCTGCGTGCCATACACACTGCACACACCCTGCACCATATGCAAACATATACACCATAGGCACCATACACACTGCACACACCCTGCACCATATGCAAACATATACACCATAGGCACCACACACACTGCGCACACCTTGCACCATACACACCATACACATTGCGCACACTCTGCACCCTTTGTACCATACACACTGCACACACCCTGTGCCATATGCAAACATATGCACCATAGGCACCACAGACACTACACACACCCTGCACCATACACATTGCGCGCACTCTGCACCATATGCACCATACACACTGCGCACACCCAGCGCCCTGAGCACGATATATACCCCTCACCCCCCACACTGCGTACCATACACACTGCGCACACCCTGCACCATATGCAACCATAGGCACCATAGGCACCATGCACACACTGCACCATATGCACCATATACTCTGTGCACACCCTGCACCATATGCAACCATATGCACCATAGGCACCATACACACTGCACACACCCTGCACCATACGTACCATATACACCACGCATACTCGGCGCCCTGAGCACCATATACACCACTCACACCCCACACCATGTACCACACACACTGCGCACACCCTGCACCATATGCAACCATATGCATCATAGGCACCATATCCACCATACACACTGTGCACACCCTGCACCGTATGCAACCTAGGCACCATAGGCACCATAGACACTGCACACACCCTGCACCATATGCAACCATAGGCACCATAGGCACCATGCACACACTGCACCATATGCACCATATACTCTGTGCACACCCTGCACCATATGCAACCATATGCACCATAGGCACCATACACACTGCACACACCCTGCACCATACGTACCATATACACCACGCATACTCGGCGCCCTGAGCACCATATACACCACTCACACCCCACACCATGTACCACACACACTGCGCACACCCTGCACCATATGCAACCATATGCACCATAGGCACCACAGACACTACACACACCCTGCACCATACACATTGCGCACACTCTGCACCATATGCACCATACACACTGCGCACACCCAGCGCCCTGAGCACCATATATACCACTCACACCCCACACTGCGTACCATACACACTGCGCACACCCTGCACCATATGCAACCATAGGCACCATAGGCACCATGCACACACTGCACCATATGCACCATATACTCTGTGCACACCCTGCACCATATGCAACCATATGCACCATAGGCACCATACACACTGCACACACCCTGCACCATATGCAAACATATACACCATAGGCACCACACACACTGCGCACACCTTGCACCATACACACCATACACATTGCGCACACTCTGCACCCTTTGTACCATACACACTGCACACACCCTGTGCCATATGCAAACATATGCACCATAGGCACCACAGACACTACAGAGGCACCACGCACACCCAGCACCATAGGCACCATAGGCATCATACACACTGTGCACACCCTGCACCATATGCAACCATAGGCACCATACACACTGCACACACCCTGTGCCATATGCAAACATATGCACCATAGGCACCACAGACACTACACACACCCTGCACCATATGCACCATACACACCGTGCACACCCGGCGCCCTGAGCACCATATACACCATTCACACCCCACACTGTGTACCATACACACTGCGCATACCCTGCACCATATGCA
>NW_009260186.1:898239-934466 GCF_000687185.1 Egretta garzetta
TTGGTGGGCTGTAGGGTCTTCTGGCCCCCCGCCCGGCCCCCAGCTTTGCATAACTTGTCTCCCGAGTTGAGTGTCCCTTCCTCCCCGCACTTTGCCCTTGCCCGGTGGTCTGTAGCGTGGGGGAGTAAAACTATTCAAGGACGGGGGTTTGGGGTTTTTTTCTTTAGTGAGAGAGCTGGATTGCAAACAAGGCAGGCTTCCTGATTTTGTATATGTGCATCCCTGTCTTCTCCCACAGCAGCCTGGTGCTGAGTAGGGTTCTGTGACAGTGCAGAACAAGGCCCTTGGGCGTGATATTTTTTCTTTTTTTTAGAAAACCCTGGAGTGAAGCTGCTATTAGCATGTAGAGTTTGAATGCCACAGGCAGTCTTTTGTCTCTTCGTCTTCAAAGAATAATTTAGAGGAGCAGCAATGACTCGCTAATAGAAAGAAACCAGGTGAAGTTTCTTACTTTACCAGAGAGTGACTCCGTGACCTTGGATCAGTCGTTCTGCATCAGTCCTCTCTTTGCTTAGGAATCGGGAATAGCGATGCTTTCCAAAAATGTCCTGTGAATAAATACGCTAATGAGTGCGAAATGCTTATCTGCTATCGCAATAGCAGGTAGCTAGCGATATTATTTCTACTTTAGTAGCGTAGAGGCTGTAGCCAGGGTGCGAGTGTTTTTGCGTGCAGAATTTTCCTGTGATAGCTACACTTCGATGGAAATAGGCACTTGCTTAAAAAGACGTTTAGCAAGCTGTGGTAGTGCATGATCTGCACTGCGTGGTCATCTTATGCTTCATATTTTTATGAGGAATAATATGCTGTCAAAGAACTGCCATTCCACAGTGCAAATAGTTTGTGGGGTTTGGGTTGGGTTTTTTTTCTCCTGTTTACCTAGAACAAAGCTCTTCCACTGCTAAGGAAACCTTGGAATTTCTAATGTGGCTGATTCTCTCTGCTAGCTGGCATCTCTGAGCTACATGGTGATAGATCTGGTGTTTCGGCAGGGAGCTGGAAGAGAGGTATTCTGATGTACTTGATGTGATGAAGAAATTAGGTCTGGTATTGGTTTGTCACTTACTGTGATCATGTTTAGCTGTGCCTGCCAGGATTGGGTAGTTGCATTAACTTGATGCTATCTCGAGGTGCCTCTGTATTTGCAAGAAAATACAAAAGGGACTGTCGATAAGTTCCTTCCATGTGTGACGAAAGGTAAGCTGGGTGGTTTGGTGTTAGGAACAGAATTTTCCCTCTCGCCTTTTATGATGCCCTCTGTAGAAAAATCAAATGCCTGAAATATGCCATTAGCAAAAACTTCAATACAGGAGGCCTAGGGCTGTGAAGGAGTTGCCTGTCGTCGTTCACATGCTGCTCTGGAGTGGTGTGCAGCCACCACAATGACAGGTGAAGGCAGCCAAGCGCAGAGCTGGGAGTTGCTGCTGCTGCTCTGAATACTGACCTGAGTGAGCTAAGTTTTCCCTCTTTACAGTTTTGCTGTATACTAACTTGTGCAGCTAGTTTAAGTTTACTTCTTTTTTTTTTTCTTTTTTTTTTATTTTAATCTATTGTAGAAGGATACACCAGGAAGAAGTACTATTTGACTGATATCTTAGGGGTATTTTGAAAGTAATTTGATCTGTAGACCTGTCTACTAAAGTTAATATGAAACTTACATAATCAGTTTTAACATTAAATAGGAAAGCTTTTATGTGTTGAGGAGGAGGAGGTAAGCACAATGTGGTTGGTTGTTTTTTGGTTGTTTGGTTGTTGTTTACTGAAAGCTGCCCTGGTAAAATGGCAAGTCATTGTTAATTCATAATATGTAGGTGCCCTGGAAAAATCAAATACCTGGTTTCATAGCTACCCTTAGGCATCTTTAATTTATGCAAGCAGGGCTCACTGAGTAACTACTCTAAGTCTCATTGACCTTAGTAGGTTTGCAGAGGTCATGTTTTAACGCAGTTGTGCTTGAACTATTTTTTCAGTAAGTAGTAGGAGCAAGTCTTTGTGTACATAGTTACATGCTTTTTCCACTTCTCCATTACATCTTCTGTTTTTCTTTAGATTCTTGCTTATAAGTGCTACAGTAAATCTGGGGTCATCTTGGATTTTATTTTTTATCTCTCATCTTCATATTAGGAAGAAACACAGGATTTCGCAAAAAAGTGCTTTTTCAAGATCTCAGTAAAACAGAGCAAACTCTGAGGTTTTACAAACAGCTAGAAAGGCCAGTTTTAGGATCAGGGAAACTTGGCGTACGGAAAGCCGGTGCAACCCAAAATGTATACGAGTGACATCAGCATTTTTCTGAGCCATTTATGCTATTCACTTCTGTTGGTTCCCAGCAGTGCCTTCTGTCTTATGTAAGCTTGCACCGTACATCCTGTCCTGCTGTTCTTGCGCATGAAAATTCATTGGCGTTATCTTACTGTAGGTTTTGAGAGCTGAGTAGTTACTGGCTGCTTGTTGTCTTGAATGTCTACATGCAAATTGCTTAGGAGCAGGCCGAAGAGATCTATGCCAGGAGCGTAATACTGTCTTCCTAGGACACATCAGAGGAATAACGTGGAGTGAGGCACAGCTCATCTTCATGTTCCTGTTGGTAATGGGAGCTGTAACCACCGTGAAGTAATGGGGCTATGGAGAGAATCGTGAGAGAGGGGTTTTACAGGACAGAAGCCTTGATCTGTGTCGTACATAGACGGACCACTAATGCGATTTTGGTGGCTGGTGATAAAACAATCATAAAAACCAAAGGACTAAAGTTTCAACAGAAGCTTTGATAATATCAAGACTGGAAAATAGAGGCTTTTATACACTATTACTGTGCACTTCTTGTTACAAGGTCTTGGAGAGGAATTGTGCCTTTAGATACTGATGCTTTAAACTCATTCCTGTAGTTAGCATTTAGTCATGCATAATGAAGATACTGTCACTTGATGGGTGAAATTGAAGCAAACCCTCCATTATGTCCTTTCGAAACCAAACATTCCTTCTGTTTTTCATGCTTGCTAAATCTAGCTGGAACTTGCTGGCATAAAATTCTGCAGTAACACAATGGTTATAGCTTAATTCTAAGAAAATCGGGCACCTTCTTTGAACAGAATCTAATGTTTCGGTTAAAAAAAGTGTTTCTTCAATACAATCTCATCAGTTAGTGCTCTAGCGGTGTGAGGGAGCCAAATTCCTACTCACCTGTCTTGGTGAATGTGGTTGTCCTTGTCTGGCTCCGTGGCTTGTTTTGAACAGCTGGGAAGTTTCCTTATGAGCACGGATGTAGCGCGGTCAAGTACGTGACCGTACGAGACCTATAGCTCTGCAGTGGAACCATGCACAGAAGGGAGGAAGGGTTCCTGTGGAGGAGAAGCACACCTGGAGAGGCGTGCTGATGTGGAGGGCCTGTGGAAGTACCGAAGAAATCTCTCCAGAAGTGATCTGTTCCATACCGCACGAAACAATCTCTTATTGTAATGGAGAAAGTAGGGGAATACAAGACTTGACAAGGAGACTGGTTATCTGAAAAGGAACAGGTGCAGTGCTTTGACACTTAAAAGTTAAACAAATTCCTGTAAGTGAGCTGTTCTTGCAGAGTTTAAGGAAATTTATTGGCAAAACATCTAAGAGGGACTTGAATTTTCATTTTGCGTAGGGAATTGAATTATCGCTGTGGCTTTTATTGCACAAAACTAGGAATGCATGGGCTTTCTCTAGTGCTTTTGTTGGTGTTGGAGGATATGCAAATTGTTTTAAAACTACATGCAGGAAAATGGACAGCAAGGCAGTTGTATGCATTTTAGAGACTTGCAGCAGTTGCAAGAGTAAACCTTGTAAAAAAAAAAAAAAAAAAATTACTTCAAAAGCACCTGCATGTAGCACATCCAAGATTCCATTACATTATATTTCATTGCTTTACAGATATTTATGAAAGTCCACATATATGTTGTTATTATTCAATAGCCTTTTCATTCTGTAGATGTAGGCAAATAAAATGTAGCCTGGATGCTTAAATCTGCTAAAATATTTAAAAGAAAGTTGGCTCTTGAAAAAAGTTTCCCACAGGATGCAGTGGGTGTCGGGTCTAAAGGTCAATGGCAGAGAAAGTAAAGTGAAGGCTCTTTTGGATTTATTTCTCTGAATTTTTTTTTTTTAAACAAACCCTCCTTATGCAAAGAAGCATGGAGCCTTTCTTTGTTACTTCCTAAATTTCCAAATGCTAACAGGCATTTACCGGTTCATTTTTAAGTGTTTTGTTGAAAACTTTTTTTTTTTTCTTTAGGAGAGGGGAGGGGGGGAAAAAAATCAGTGCAGTTAATATATTCATGAATGCTTAGCACAGAAGTTTCTGGTGTAAATCAAAAAAGCCAGATGGAGTTTTAAGCGACTGTCACGTACAACTTGGGAAACGAACATTCCTGATACTAATAAAGGGGCCAGATTGGAACTACATAACTAATCCCAGTGTCCTCTTCAACACATGATAAGATTTGGCTATAACAGCCATAAAATTAATGGAGACAACTGTCAAGTTCTGTGAAGCAGAGGATTGCTCGCCTAAAATAAAAATACCTGCATGCTTACTCTTGTATGTACCTACTGGTGATTAGTGCTCATGCTGCAGTTTAAATGGGAAAATAAGTGTGGGTTAGTAAGACTGATTTGGTCTTGAATCTATTTCCTGTCTGAAATGTGTATGTAAATATATATATACACACATCTATTTAATAGGTATAATGTATCTACTTACATATTTTATGTATATAAATATTTAAAGACACGATGTAAGTGTATAGGTTTTTTCAAGTAGTTACATGGCAAAACTTTCTCACCATTGGAGTAGACTTGAAATGTAATGGCTGGGGAGCCCCAGGAAACAATCTTGCAATTAAGTTTATTCGCTGTATGTATCAGTGACCTGGAAGAAGTGTGCAGGAAGGTGCTAAAAAAAAAAAAAAAAAAAAAAAAAGGCTTATGAGATGATAAAAAGTCTGTGTCGGAGCCAGACAGGAGGAGGAGTGGGCAGATGGCAGTCAGTACGAAACAGGTGAATAATCAGATTGAGAACGAGCTGAATACTGTGCAAGTGAGTATGCTGTTTGCATGCTGCTTGCATTTTTGGTTTAATGAGCGTGTTGGGGATTTTTCCTGGTGTGATCTATGGAACAGAGAGGTAAAAATCTTGCAGCTGGAAGCATATATAATGGTGAAAGCATGTCTGCTGTTGTCAGAGGGAACTTCTGGGATGAGTGGAAGGGTCAGTGCTTTCAGTACTATCTGGACTGGAAAACCTTAAAAAAAAAAACAACAACCTGTTCAGTTTTACAGACTTCACCTGCAAGTTTATTCAGATCTATCTTTGGCATGCATAGCATGGAATAATAATTAAATGATCTAAAAATCTTTAGTGCCTGAGTAATATGGATGTGCTGTGTCTCGATAGATTTTTTTTTTTTACCACTCCCCCCCCAAATAGTCTAGAAGGTAGCAAGATGTATTTGTGATTTTCTTTTTTTTTTTTTTACATAATTTATTTTATGTAATTATTTTTACTTTTTTTTTTTTTTGGTTTGAAAACTTTTTGGGTAGCTGTCTAGCCTAACTGTTCATTGCCTGGCTCGGTGATCTTTTCCAGGTCGTTGCTTGGAGGCACTATTGGAGTGATGAAGGTAAAGAAGCACAAAGGGATGGTTGTACTGATGAATAATTAATCCCGTAACACCTAGCACAATGCTAAGGATTATACAAAAAAAAAAAAATAATCCAGAAACAGAAAAACTCCTTTCCCACTGATTCTTGCTTCAAAATGGTTATAATATCAATTTATAATAATAATAAGGCATACACATGGAAGAGTGTATTTAGATCCTGTTGATCAGCGCATCAATAACTTTGTCAGTGCAGTGGCAATCTCAGTCTTTCCTCTTTATATTTGTTTCAGAACGTTCCTGCTTTTTTCTTTTTTAGGGAGCTCTGTAAGTTACAACAGCAGTGAGCTGGTCTGAGCGGAGAATGCCCTGCTACCCAGTAGAGAGGCATTGCTTTGTCTGAGCTGGCACTTAATGAGAAGCAGCACAACCCACCTTGCAGTTCAGAATTTATCTAGTACAGATAAGTTTTCTATGCCTGAAGCTACCCTTTAGTAAGATCAGTTTGCTCCTTGTACGCTCTCTTCCTAGGGTGCCTCAGCCTGAGCAACACCAGTAAAGAGTTTTAACAGCACGAGAAGGTTGAGGGGAATTAGGTCTATATTTCTGCAGAAATGAAGGTTGGAAAGATAAGGGAAAAAAGATTAAAATATTCACAAGAAGTGCCCTAGATAAGATTGTTTCATGTCTGAGGGCATGTTCAATCCTGTGGGAATGAGGAAGCTTAACTACTAAAAGGCTGTTTAATTCTTATGTCCCACACTGAATCAACATGATGTTAGATATCAAAGTGGTATTAGTGGATTTGCAAGAATGTGGGTACTTTATATAAGGAATGTAGAAATAATGTAAGCTAGTCCAAAACAAATCTTTTGCTGTGTCAGAGCTGTGTGGAAAATGAACATTGGAGGCTTAACATGAGGATGATAAATCAAAATGGCAGATGAGCCTCAGAGGACTTTCTTCATTCACTTCATTGTTTTCTCTGCATGGTTCAGCCAAATCCGGGTTTGTTGTTCTTCTGATGTTCAAAGTGTTCCTGAAGACTGAGCTCTTTTTTTATGCGTTATCTTTGACTGCTCAGTTCATCATTTGGAGTGTTCAATGCACTAAATGAGTACTTTTATATGCAGGAATCGCAGCGTGAGTTCGCAGTTTTGGGTGAGTGGTGAGGTATGTTGTGTACTGTTGATAACCTACAAAAAAGGCTCAAATTTGTACCTTCTGGAAAGTACCATTTCCCAAAGCGGATGCTTGGCAACAGAAGATGCCCTGCTGACCCTCTGCAGCTTGGCAGAAAATGCTCCGTAGTGCGTGAGCTTCCTAAGCATGTATCCCAGGGTACAGACTGCTCGTGGCTGCTGGCACACAGAATTGTTTTCCTTTTTTAACCTTCACCAAACTCTTTATTTTCCCCATATCCTCAGTACCAGGCAAACAGAACAGTAAAATAGAAGGCAGAGTTATTTAGTAAGATAAAAATTGGAAACAAAAGGGTAGAAGTAGAACAGGCTGCAAACTCTGTGCTGGTTCAAGCATGTGGTGACCTCTCTAGCTGTTTAGCTGCTGTTAGCTAGAATTTCTGAGGCATCTCAGCTGTTGTGCCCTGAGAGTCAGTACTCACAGCAATAGTCTTGCATCAGTGTTAGATTTG
This sequence comes from Egretta garzetta, assembly GCF_000687185.1. NCBI lineage: Eukaryota > Metazoa > Chordata > Aves > Pelecaniformes > Ardeidae > Egretta > Egretta garzetta. Next base: position 905,521 of record NW_009260186.1, read on the forward strand.
ATTAAGTAGTTAAAATTAAAATTGATGTGAGTTTTCCATCACATCTTCCTTCTTTTTGCCTCATCCTTACTAGCGCTCTGGCTAGGGGTGTGAAAGCTGTGCGTTGTTTGTGGCTCTTCCTGGAGATGGGCACCTTTGTGCTTAAAGGCTGTTGCTTTTTTTTATCCATATTTATTCTGCTGGCTGACTGGTCCATATTTGATGTGCATAATTATTTTAACATGTATTCTTACAGCATACTCATATGCTTAGTGTAATGTGCATTGTTAACCTGATGTTTTCTTAGATATCTTTCGCTTCGAGACCACATGTGATGTATTATTAGCACTGCTGATAAACTTTGTAACTAAATGATCTGATTACATCTGGATCATGCTTGTAAATAAATATTCTTTCTCATCATTGCCCCTCAATCTACTTCTTTTGGAGCTTTGCTTATCTTACATTATTGTTCAGTATATTTAACCAGTAAAATAACTTGAGTAATCAATATTGTACTCACTTCTAGAAGGATAAGTAAACACATTTTTTCCATCAGATTAGGTTAAGACAAGAAATACTATAGCTAACTAATTTTTAATATTAGTTTGAGAGGCGTATACTTTATCCCAGTAAGACAAAGGCAATGTTTTCAAGAATGTTTTTCTTGACGGTGGTTCATTGAGTCTAACTCTCCGATCTCCCTGTAGGTCAAGGACATCTTCATTTTCACGTAGCCCTTTGCTGTAGGATAAGTGAGCTGTCTGCTGGCAGGATCAGGTGCTTTCAGGTCACTGGAACACTGGGAATGTTCTGGTATCGGGGAAGCTGGTTCTTCTGCAACCTGCCCCTTATCTGTTCTGAATATATCAGGGGAGTATTTCAAGGAAATATCAAGGAAAGTTAAGGTGACATCTAGAGCTTTGTGAAGATTGGTATGCCGTATCTCTAGCCTTTATAGTGGAAAAGAAAACCATAACACTAAACAAAGCTTGCCACGTTTGAAACTTGAATCAGCCGTGATAGAAGACAGATCCTTTAACAAGGAACGTTGCACTATTTTCTTTGCTTAAAATACACATCTATTTTGACTCGTCCCTCTCCCCTGATTTTTTTTTTTCAGTTGCTCTGTAACTTGAAAAATTAGTTGCTGCATCTGATCAAATGCTTTTAATATTATGAATTACAGAATAAAATGTAGTAGTTGATGTCCTCAGATATTATGTGCTTAGGCGTGATTGTCTGGTCTTGTATTTTTCATTTGATTTAAGCCTGTATGACTGCTTTGAGTTCAAAAGACTAATCAAAATTTTACAGTGAGTTTTTTCACTTTGAATATGGTGACTAAATGACTTGTCTTGATAGCCATGCTAGTTGGATCAGGAACGGCTAAGCTGGTGGTTCAGTTAAAAGCCAGGTTATGCCAAATATTTACTAGAAGCAGTAAAATCTCAGGAAGGTAAAATAAATCTATGTACTTAAACATTCTGTGGGTCTAACAGGCTGATGGAAGCGGTGATTCTGTATGTTAATGTGAAGCTGCATCCTACAATATCAGGGAGAAGTACTGGCTTATTTGTTGCTCTTTCTGATATAATACAAACTTCAATGTGAGGTTCCTTATTGTTGCAGTTAATGATACCTGACTTCTTGCTTATATGTAAATTAAGGAACGACCTTTATTTGCATAGCTTGAATTGGTGTTATGTGTAGTATTACTTTCAGATTTCTCCTAAGAATACCATACAACCCAATAAAACCAAACCTCTGCTGCAATTCTCAAAGACTGCTAATCATCAGTTATTTTTCTTTCTGTGAAAAGGGAAATATTTTCCTAAGTCACCTTCTTTAAAAGAAAAGGTAAATACTGGTTTTCTCTACTGGTACACTACAAATCTACTATTGCAGAACTTTCCTTAATAGTACAGACTGCTTATAGTGTGCTGTTAATTTGAATGATGTGGGTGGCTGCTTTAATAACTTCTTCATCCCCTGTAGAATCAAGAAGTTCTTTTAGCTGTCTGGTTAATCTGCACAGGTAGGACTTTCAGATCACTGGAGACTGAAGCACTGTGGTGTACAGGTTATTGTTAACTCTGTGATGTTTCCTGTCTTTGTAGCTGTTGCTTCAAGTTGGAGAATATAATTAGTTTGAGGTGTTCTGCTTTTAAATAGCACTGTAGTGAAGTTGGAATTTGAAAGATTAAATGTGTGATTTCACTTGCAGATGGAGCTTGACAAATGTTGCCAACAGTGGTACTCTCTTTCTTGCATTTAAGTGGAGCCTAAGGCAGCTGACTTTTTGTGGCTTTGGAAGGACAGTGAGTTTTGGTCTGCTGGTGGTGCTTAAGTTTATTTTATACAATGACTGGAAGCCTGCATTTGCAGCATTTCCTTATGTGTACTTTCATTGGTCCCATCCTACACGTTAACTTTTATTTAACGCTTTTCACAGCACGTGTTTGTTCTAGAAATGCTATGGCTGATGCTTATTGCTGTAGTACCAGTTACATGTTAATTCTTCACATTGAAAGAAGATGACAAACTGCACATGAAATTAATTTTTTTTCTTTTTTGAGTTGATTCTCTAGAGGAAATTCTTGATGCTTTTACAACATTTCTGTTGAGCTCACGTGGTCTCCACTGACCTCTGCTTGAGATACAACAGTTCTGCAAAACTGGCTGAGAATTTGCAGTTGGTCACTCAGAAAAGAAGTAGTGGGTGGCTGTAAAAAGTGCTTTCAGGAACTCATCCCACACTTGCAGGTCAACAGCATGGAAGTGGTTGAGGAAAACAGCTGATTTACAAGTTCAGTCTATCTCCAAACACCCTGAGAGTTTTCTTCAGTTACCTATCCTGGTTTCTTTGGCTTATAAAAACGCAATTGAAACGGATGATAGCCCTTGTGGAGAGCTGAATGAAGATACCTTTCAGCTCTTTCAACAGGTGAAATAAGTCTTAAGTACTGTAGCATCCTTGCTCTTCAAACCTCTTTCAGGGAACATCATCTGTTTTATTAATTGACTATGGCAGAATTTTTGTGACGAGCCACACATTTGCTTATTTATTGTTTTTGTAAACACATTTTTCATATGTAAATGTGGTGAAATGAGGTGGGCAGCTTTAATTATTTTTGGTTTATTTGTTTTGGGGAGATGCCTGGCTTTAATGAGATTTTGGGCACTAGTGAAGTTTGCTATAAAATCAAGTTTATAATGTAGAAACTCCAGTCTTGATGATGGTTTTGTGTGGAGCTCCACAGTTGGGCTTGGCTTGCATCTCTCGTGCAAACTTTTCTGTAGAACTGTACCCTTGTCCTGATGAAGTAACTAATGTTAACATGTTAGTAGCCAGCCAGCCACCAAAGGAGGATTGAACCACATCTTTCGTTAGAGGTTTTCACAATTATTTTTCAGGAATATTAGTATTCAGAAACATATTATACTGCCAAATTCTTCAGGGGAGGTTTTACCTTAGGTGCTTTAGATGCTTCTGACTACTCGGAACCAGTTTTGTTTATTTTTGCATTCTTTTGGTTTGTCTTTGCCTCTGCAAGGTCAGGATGCTTTCTGGACTAATCTGTGCTGTTCACATACCAGCAGGTGGAGCATTGGTAATATAAGACAGACTTCTAACCCCAGCATTCAGGAAAAGTGATTGCCATGTAAGTCCTGCTCAGCTGATTTCCATGGAGGTGGAGTCTGCTGACTCTCTTGCATGAATGTCAGTGGGAGCAGCTCCATCTTAACAGGCGGTGTTAAAGTGCTGAAGGACAGTTTTCGGATGCGTGGTTGGGGTGAACTGTGATGCAGAGAGTGAGAGGCAGCTCGGTGTTCCTCTGCTGGTTTTTCAAATTCGGTTTCCTGTTGTAAGGCATGGAAGTACTGAAGCTACATCTAAATGGTTGTAAAGTTGATACTACCTTTAAAGGAGTGTGATTTTTGCCAAATACTTGTTGTTGTTTACTGTGTCTTTATGAGAGATACAGCTTGTTCATGTTACTGTTCCCCACTCAAAATATTGATACCAGAGGTCTTAAGCGTTGCTGTCTTTTTCTGAGAGGGTGGTTGGGAAAGGTTCCTGTTGTGGTTAAACAATTCACCTATGTTAATTTAACACTGTATTGCCACCAAAACAGGCAGCCCTGCCCTATACAGTACCTTTTTCCTGTCAGTGCTAAGGATTGTACTGCCAGCCGGTAACTGAGGTCAGCTACCTGCTGTGTAGCAGAAAACTGATCTTTTTCCTTTTTTCTTTTTTCCCCAGGATTAGTTTGCAGCTAATGGAGTGGTTGTCCAAGTAACTGTCATCATGAAATTATAAAATTCCTGTAACAGTGGAGGAAGCAGGAATCCCTCAGCTGCAAGACAGAGAACAGGACTACACTTCTGCCACAGTTCTCTTGCCATGTTCAATTTAAACCATCCTGAAAATGCACCAGTAGTCAGGCTCTGGTGTGAGTATTCTCTTCATGGTTTTGCAATGGTCATTGTGCAACAGCCTTCCTCGTTAAGATAATTATAAAGCAATACTAAATTGCACTAAATGGTGGTCGTATTGCACAGTTCTATTTGAGGTGTGACAGAGATCTCAACTGCATGTAATTGTTGCATTCATGCATTCTGTATTTTGTAGGCATGCGCAAAATTAAGTGTTTAGGTTCTGTGATGTAAAATGCAGCTAATAAAAATTTCTTCAGGATTAACTTTGGGATAACTCTGCATTATTATCTCCAGAGTGCTGATACCTATAGACTGGATAATGGCATTCTGTGCTGCTGATTCTCTCTTTTCCCCTAAGGAATAGATATTTTTTTTTTGTTGGTTTCAGAGAGGAAGGTGATGAATCCTAAATAATTTTCTTTGAGAGATTATTTTGCCAAGACTGAATGAAGGAATCTTTTTTTTTTAAATCCTGCTCAGAGCTGGACTCTCCAAATGGTAGAAGCAGCTTTGACTGGATAGCATTTGGCAATCCAGGTTTAGGATATTTCTTGACATTGTGAACATTCACGTGAACCCCAGAATGGACCTGTAAATTTCCAACTTGTTTAGAAAATTTGCTGCCAAATGAAACTCCACTGGGATATTATTCTGATTCATATTGCTTAATTATCTAATGGCTTAAAGCTTCGGAAATGCTTTCATGCTGTATGTGCTTCTCCTGCCATTTACGCAGCGGACATCTCACTAAACTGATTCAACTTGCACAACAGCCGAAAGGTCATGTAGTGAACTACGTTCACGTTTTAATTGGGATCAGGAATGCAATTTTGACATGACCGTTCTGATGGTCTCCAATATCTGTTCTGCAGTTCTTGTGGAACATGCAAATCTACTTCTTTTGGATGAAACAGAGTTGAAAGGTGTGCTGCTGGACTTGGCTAATGCATTTGGTTTAAGGCTGTTTAGACCATTAGCCAGAGCTAATTCTGAAGTGAGATCCCCTGGAATACAAGCAGTGTGAATATTGTCTTCAGCACCAACAGTTTTGTTTTTCAGAGCTCCTCTTCTAGCAGTACGCTAACCACTAATGTGGGGATAGGGGGTTCTATTTTTTTTTTTTTTTTAGATTAATACATTGGTTCACTAAAAGGTGTGGAAAAACACCAGTGCAAGGAAGAGAGAGTTCATTTTAGCTACTAGTCTTATTGATTAAATTGAGTACCTTTCATTCTTATTTTGAAGCTTAGTGACAGCATGAGATAATTCAAGGTTCACTTGACCAAAAGTACCCAAAGCAGGATTATAATGTCAGGTGGATGGCCTTCACCAAGCTGTTTTGATACTGCATTGAATTGTTGCTTGAATCTGCATGGTCCTAGGAATGGGGTGTAGGAACCAGTCCTTTTACTTCTAAGTTACTCCCAAACTGTTTACTGTCATTGGTTTAATTCTGATTGTCACTAAAGCTCTACATTTGTACTGTGGCACAGGAACGATGGGTCGTACTGTCCATCTTCTATATTTAGTTTATTATGATTTGAAAAGCTATGTTTAATACCGTGAGGAAACAAAATTGAGACATGCTAGGGAAAAAGAGACTTAAAATCGGTAGTCTAGCCTTAAATGTAAGGCATCCTTGTGTGTTGCTGAAGAGTGACATTTTGAAAATTTCATGTTCAAAATTGTCTTGTGGGAAACATTCTACTGCCTTTTTCAAATTTGAGGGAGCTTCTACAAGGAAGCAGTGTGAAAGTATCTTTCGTATTTCCTGTTCTCGAAGATACTGGCATAAAAATATAATCTTGAAAGGGTTTTTCTGGAGGACCATTGAGTGATCTACAAAGGTGACCATGGGATAGTGTTTGGCAACATATTTAAATTCAGCAGGCATAGGTATGCAATTTTTATTTTCTCTGTAGTTTATTTTTTCAAATATTTGGCACCAGGTGATTAAAACAGTTCGAACATTAAATATTAGTGATTTGAGAAATGTTGGAGCTGTTAGCGTTGTAGTCTTACTGATAACACCTGGATTTTTGTAGGAAAGTCTGTACTGATGCCATCTATGGATAGTTCTTTTTCCAAAGACTTATTGACATCATCGTGTCTGAGAATAGTGATATAAACAAAGATATAGTTGCTGGAAGCATATCACAGGAATTAATGAGATCATGGAGTTGCAAGTATAATGGTCAGAAGAGACTCTGGAGGTCTCTGGTCCAAGCACTTGTTCAGAGCAGAGCTCTAACTAGCACTTGGTGGGGTCAGCCGTGGCTTTGTCCTACAAAGCCATGAAACCCCCCCAAGAACAGAGAATCCATAGCCTCTCTGGGAAGCCCATTCCTCGGCTCCACCACCCTCCTGGTGAAAAAGGTTGTCATCGTGCCCAACCTGAATTTTCCATGCTGCCTTTTGAGGCCATTGCTCACTCTTGTCCTACCTGGCAGTGCTGAGAACGCATTTGGTTTGACTGTCTTTACAGTTCCCACCTTGGCAGCTGTAGGCAGCTCTTAGATGGTCCCTGGCCTTCTCTTTGCCAGAGAAAAGAGGCCGATCTCCCTCACCCTCTCCCTGTGGGTGATGCCCTGGAGGCCTTTGACCACCTTGGTAGCCCAGGGCTGGACCCTCCTTGGTTCCTCAGCGTCCTCCTTGAAGTGGGTGGGGGTCCTCACCTGAGCACCCACTGCCTGCAGAGTGGCCTTGCCAATGGCAGGCAGGAAGGGATAACATCCCTTACCTGCAGTCCTCTCTGCAGTTTGCCTTCTCTGCAGTGAGACCTTGGCTCCTGTTTTAGCTGGCTTCTGCCCCAGCCCCGGGGCCCTTTCCAGCAGGGCTGTTGCTCAGCCAGCTCTCCCCAGCCTGTGCTGACGCATGGGGTTCTTCTGCCCTGGGTGCAGAGCTTTGCGCTTGTCCTTCTTGAACCCGGTGAGATTTTCCTGGCTGCTGCTGAGCGTGCTTGGAGCCCTGTGCTGGCCCCGGGGTCCTCCCTCGCCAGCTTGCAGCAGGACGCTCAGCCGTTGGTTGCAGCCGTGTGAGCCAGAGACCCAGCCAGTTTCCCAGCTCAGCTTCCCTTCTGTTTATTGAGCTTGGTCTCCCTCAGCTCCCAGGTGAGACTGTGGTGGGAGACCTCAAAAGCTGTCCTAAAGTCAAAGTTTGTTACATGCGCCATTCCACTTTCATCAAAGTAGCCCCCCATGTTTTGGTGTGAGGTTGGTCGGGTTCATTCAGTCTTTGATAAATCTTTAATTGTTCATTTTTATCTTTTTGTCCACATCTTTAAAAAATTAATTCCATGTGGATGTGTTCCATGTGCCTTCCAGAAGTTGGCGGTGCTCTGTACCTCCTTTTTTTGACTTTCTCAGACATGAGTATGGTGGGGTTTGTGCTTGTCAGGAACCTTCTGTGAATGCCATGCCACTTTTTCTAGATGATATTGGTCATTCTGTATAGAATACAGCAAAAGAAGACTAATGCATTTGGTAGTTGGTAAGCAAAACTTTTAACTGTCAGTATGAAAATCAAAGATTATTTTCACGATTTAGAAAAAAAATGTCCTGTTAAGTCATTTGTCTTCTCAAAAAAAATTGAGCATCTCTTCTTATTGTAGTCCAAGAACTAAATGTTAAATGTTACATTGCTCCAAGTAGGCAAACATGACTCAAATTTGTCAGATATACTCCTGGCATATTTACAGACTAGGAAAGGCAGTTTAATCCTTGTTGTGTTATAAATTATTGGAGGAGGTGGTTTGATTCTAGAGGAGATGGTGTTTGAGGCAGAGGCTATGAAAGTTGTAATTTTCCAAGTATAGTTGTCAGATCCTATGTAAGATTGATTGGAGAATATGGAGTAATGTCTTCAAAATGAACTGTTTTGCCCAGGGCATTATGTCTGTTTCCAGTTACTGTCAGTAACTCCTGAAAATTACTTTCTAAAAAGAACTTGGTGAAATCTACATTTTAAATAGAGATAATTGTTCTGAGAGCAGTTGAAAGGTGTTTTGTATTAATTTTTTATGTTGCATGGCTTTTGTTTTTGAGGGTGTTGATCCTGAAGTGGATGCCATGAGTGCATGCTGTTCTTGTGTGGACTGTTTCCTTTGTGGAACCAGGCTGTATATGTGTACTTAAAAGAATGGGTCTCTTGGGTATTATTGCAAAACAAATAATTAACTTTTTTTTTGAACTTGCGCATAAGGACAAAGACGCTTTGTAAAACGAAATGCCACGCACTTATCTGATGTTCGTGACTTGCATGCTTGCTGGGTTGAGCTTTTTTTCTTTGAAGTAATTTTAAAAAAAAAAAAAAAATCGTATATGCTCTGGGAGCAAGGTTAAGATTGATGCTGGTGTAGAGATTGCTTCAGCCTGATACTCTGCAGGTTTTAATTGCAGTGGGGGAGTTGAGCTCTCATACAGCAGGGGAAATATGTTGTTGTGACAGTGCACCTTCACCAGTCTACAGGCTGCAGTAGCAATCTCCAGGCTCTGCTTACCAAAATTAAGTGTGAAAATGCCAAGATTTGTTGTATTTGCAGCTATACCAGTTTGCAAGGACTGGAATATGTTCACGCAGGATTACTCTTAAAATGGGAACATTTATCTTGTATTGCCTGCAGATCTCTTGGTGCCCTGGCCCTTACCAGCTTCTCCAGCCACCTAGTAATATGGTGTAGCCTTCGTTGTTGGATTGCCGATGTTAGCAGACTATCCAAATGTGGCCTTGCTCAGTGAAGGTAAGCAAAGGGACTTTGCAGTATGACTGTCTCCTTGCAATTCTCCACTTGTTTCCATCAGTGTTACAGAGAACTATTGTTGGCAGCTGATATCACCAGAGAATTATAATTGCAAATGCGAGTGAAAAGTCATTAAGTGAAGGACTGTGCTAAATGTGTCATTGATTTGAGTCTGCTACACCAGACTCAATTGATACCCACTCAAAAAAAAAAAAAAAAAACCCAACCCCAAAACAAAAAAAAACCCCAACACCCTTCCCCCTCCCCTCCAAGCAACCTAGCCTAACAGATGACTTATTTATATAGCTTTTTTTGGTTTCAGTCTTTTTAGGAAGGTTTTTCTATTTGTGCTTGGCCATATTTGAGTCGGCAGGCATGGAGGGCTGCAATGTTTTAGGAAACTTGATACTGGAAATATTAAAGACTGAATTATTTGTATTTAGGTTATTTTTTTTATGGGTAGGGCTTTTCTGGTACTAGTGCAAAGAACAACAAGTAAATTAATTCTTTGTTTCTGTTTCTTCTCAAGTGTTAGGGTTGGTTTTTTGGCCTCCTGTTTCTGTCTTCCACTCAAAGAGAGAGTGATCAGATCAGTTATGGTATATTCAGTAGTGTGAACTTTCTGTTTTTCAGGTTGGAGGATCATCTGAATCTTCTACTTAAAGATGCATTTAACAAGACAGAGCTCATTTTTCTACAGACAGCTTTGCGATCTTGGACGGGAGATATTGGTTACCTCGAAAGAAGAAAAGGCAGACTATGGGCCCAAATTAGGAATTGGAAGACTCTTCAGGATAATATGGAGACATGCCATGTAGAGGTAGCTGTGAAATATTTGAAATCATTGGTTTTAATAGTTTCTAATTAAGTTTCTCCAAGAATCTACCCCAGATTAACAAGGGTTTTGTTCTAACTTTGTTCAGACTCAGATGTGGGGCAAGTGGGCAGAGGCCCTTTTTGAATCTGAACTTTATATTGGCTCACACCATCATCCTTTTTCTGTAGTTTGTCCTCCTTAGATCTCCTTTTGTCAGATAGTATTATTTTACAACACAGACTTCTAGGTGTTTGTTTTTCTGAAATGATTGTATGTGCACATGCATCCAAGCCCTCATCTCAGCTATACTACTAACATTCTACTTCCATGCTTTCCCATACATTTTTAAAATACCAAGACCCTTTTTTCTCCTTTTTTCAACTGGTCATGTTGGATTCAATCGCTTTCATAGTTTTAGAATTCATGTCCCAATTTAAAAAAATCCTTCTACCTCTTGTATCAAAATTGCTAGCTGTACCATGTACGTATTAGTGATCAAAAGAAGCAGTGTGTGTGCTTTCCTGAAAATACACAGGAAATGCAGTGTTAAAACTACTTACGTATGCTTCCTACTTCATCATAATTCATTGTGCATTAACAGCTTCTAGCGCTACAGTGAACTCTGGGTGTGAGAAGCTCACGACAGCACACAGTCAGTATTCAGGGCAGTAACACACATCTGAATCACTGCATGACGTAAGTGCGCTTGGAGATGATGTGATTTGGATTACGTAAGAGATGCAAGCTCTAGTTCTTAAAATGTAATGCTGATTCAGATGCGCTGTTTGACCTAGGGCAAAGAGCTTATTTTATTCTTTGTGATCCCTAAAAAAGTGGAATAAAAACGCTTGTGAATGATAAGGCTAGTTAAAAATGCATAAAAATGGTGAGAATTTAATCACTTCAGAGTTGGATAAATTTCTCTGAGCATTTAGTTTAGAAATAAACTGCCTAGTGAAAAGAAGTTGTTCTCCCCTCCCTGACCCCCCCTCCCTCCACCAAAGAAAGGAGGAAAAAAAAAAAAATGGGGACTTCCAATATAAAATCTGTTCTGGCTACTTAACTATAGTTATCAAAGGAATGGGTTTGTATTTACATAGTTTGGTATAATTACATTACTGTCAGGTAAAAAGGGAAAGAATCTATTAAAAGCAAATGTTTGGATTTATATTAATATTAACGGTTTTCCCTAGATTTATACTTAGGAGGAGTTTGGGGGGGGGAAAGGAGAAAAGAGCATATTGAGAGCATATCAATTCAGGTACCAGTAGTCTTTAAATAGACTGTACTTTATAGTATACTATAGAATTCTAAAATCCAGACTTAACTACTAGAAGACTGGTGAATGCTGGCTGTTGACTTATATTGTGAAGAGCTCTCTATTTTAAATTTGTGTGCAGTTTAATAACCCCTTTTATATTTAGGTTTTAATGTTTAATTCTCAATTCTGGTCTGGTCAATATGCATGGCTTTAAAAAAAAAAAAAATTGATAGCAAAAGTGAGCATCTGTCTCCCTCTGTCAGTTCTCATCACTTTTTTGCTTGCATCAGGCATCTGTGGCTGAACTGCTTTGGCTGACAGATGGACTGATTGACAAGCCCTTGACTCCAAAACGCACACGCACAAGCACGCATGCGCAGACAGACTCCTCTGACTCTGTTTACATTTAACTATTTCTGTGCGACAACGGAGGCTTCAAACTTAGTGAATCATAGTGGTCATGCTGGTTGTAGAGTGAGGGTGTCTTAAGATGTGGGGGGAAGAGAAGGAAGAAGCTCTGTTTTTGGCTGCTTGCATCCTCCCCTTCTTCCTTCTTCCTCCCCTCCTTCCTCTGATCTTAGAATCATAGAATCATAGAATGTTTTGGGTTGGAAGGGACCACTAGAGGTCATCGAGCCCAACCCCCCTGCAGTCAGCAGGGACACCGCCAACTAGATCAGGTTGCTCAGAGCCCCATCCAACCTGGCCTTGAATGTTTCCAGGGATGGGGCCTCCACTACCTTAAGGTGCAGTAGAAGTTTGGTGTCACTGGTAAAATAATGCTTGAGGCTCAGGAAAATTGCACTAAATCTCTGTGGCCTGCGTGACTTTGATTTGGAAATTGTGAGTGAACACAGACTTTAGGTAGCATAATTGTGTCCCTTTTTTAGTATTAAACCTTTTTTGTTATTCTCGGGTATTGACAGCTGAAGAACAGTTCCTAGGCAGGTGATTATACATTGCTTTTGGGAAATGACAAATAGGTAAACTTCCCGTGTCAAAAGGACTTTATGTAGTCTTAAAGATTTGCATTGTTCTGTACGTTCTCTACATGTGGAGTTAGGATTTTGCACTTCAAAGGATGATCTCTTTATTGCTGCTGTTAACAAAAATAGTGAAAGGCTTTAACAGAAGCCAGCAGTTGATATTCTTTGGCTTGTGATGACATTAGAATAAATCCTGTTTGTTTTCAGTGCTTTTAAGCTTTACAAAAATGAGAGGGCCGTGCCTTTTAATGAAAGCTGGAGTACGCTGTCTACTTATAATTGTTTAAAAAAAAAAAAAGTAGTCTTTGGGAAAATAGCTGAAGATGCTTCATAGTAAATACACAGCTTCAGGTTTGATTGAACTTCTATAAAGAAGTTGTATCTTTCAAGCATGTGGCTGTACAAAGTGATCTGTAATGCCTCTACCTTTAGCACCACATTTAGAAATGAAAATGTCATCTCCTTTTATACAAATAGAATTGCTTTTTGTAAGATGCTGTGTAAGTATTTGTAGTTGCCAGTGAGTTTGATAAAGCAGCGAGGGACTTTGTCGTCATGTATATTGGCTATTTTATGATTTCCATGTTAAAACAATAAGGAGGTTGTGGGGAGTTTGTTCGCTTTGGGCGTGTGACATTGTAGTAACCTTCACTATTCCTTAAGAAGTAAGTGTTAAAGGAAAGCAGGGTAAGAAATGGTTCATTGCAGCTTAATGCTCAGCAGCCTAATTAGCCAAATACCATGTGCCTACCTCTGCATGAAATAGCCTATTTCTTTCCAATGTAAAATAGGAATTTTTAGTTTTGGAACAGCCTGAAGAGGCCTTTGTTGCAAATGACCACTGGCTTTTTAACTATTTATTCTCAAAAATAATGAAGGTCAGCATGGTATCCATAGTGACTGCATGCAGCTTCCTCGTTAATCTTGGCATACTGCTGTAATAACGAAATGCACTTACTGCTAACAAGTTTTCACCTTTCAGGAGGAAACCTTTATTTGAAAACTGAATGTGTTTGGGTTTCTGTGACTGAGAAATCTTGAATAATGTAGTTTTAGATGATTTTTAAACTCCTTGTCATAACTTCTTTTTTTTTTATGAGCTGATGTGGAGGCCTAAACAGAACCCTCCAGAAGAACCAACCTTAAATTGCTGAAGTCCACATGAAATCTGGCAGTAGAAAACTTTTTACTTGCAAAATTCTTTTCTTTCTGAAGGGATAAAGACTGCTAAATGGGAGTGCATCAGTCTGCTTTCAGCTCTGTTAGTCAAAGGAAGACATGCCACTATGAACTACAAAATGAAGGCATATAAATATTATGTGAATATGATCAAGCCAGAATTATATGGTTAAAGAAAAAAAGTTGACAGCAGTTTGAGACTCCACATGACCGTTGCAAAGAAGGGGGAAACTAGCAACAGCAGGAGTGCCACAGGAGTCCTTTGAATTTTGACTTTTGGATTACTTCTGTGCACAACTGTGTGGAATCGGAGTGTTAGGGGAATATGCAACAACTAACTCAGTGCAATGCGCATAATAAACTACTTGGGTTTAAATGAAATTATTTCCTCTGTAAGTGTTATGCATTGTAAATATTTTTAACGTTACAAAGGGTCTTATAACTGAGAGGAAATGGATTGTTGCAGAACAGAATGCAGTCTTGTGAGTTTGATAGTAACTTAGGTGTAATGTTTGATAGTAACATAGGTGAAGATGGGAAGTAAAATTGTTCCATCCTGAGGCTGTTACTGGTTTCTCTCCCACCTTGCCCTTCTCCTTTAATGCTTACCCAAAGAAAAGTGGTTTGGGGTTGATCTTGGGTTTGTTTTGTTTTTGTTTTTGTTTTTTTTTTTTTATTTGTTGGTTATAATAACACTTTAAACTGGTCAGGTAGGATTGTGACACTGAAAGTAAATGTTTTCAGAATTCTGTCAAGTTTCTGTTTCTCATATTTTCCTTATTATGAACATGGCTTCTTTTGCTACTGCCTTTAATTTTGCATATAGTTTTATTTAAAAGTACAAATAATTATGAAAGGATAGCTATCTGCAAAAAATGGGTGTTCAAAGTGGAAATCCATTTTTTTTTTTTGAGAGAGCTCCAGGAATGAGGGTACAGGGAAGTAAAGTCAAGGGATCTTTAAAAAAAAAAAAAAGTGGTTTATTTATACTTCAAATGTATTTAAGAAAATATTTATTTATTTATAAATATAAAATAAAACATGAAAATAAATACATTTGAACCTAAAGAGGTCTTAAAATGTATAGTAAAAATGGAGAATTTGTATTCTAATGTTGCATGTAGAAACATGCTAACTTAATGTAAGCTGAGAGTCTAGAACTGTGTTTTTGTTACTGAAGGTGAAAATAAGGTTTTCTTCAGAATTGGCTGAACAGTAATTGGATGGATTGTTACGGAAGCATGTCTTAAATCTCTTTTTTTTATTTCCCCTCCTCTAAAGGTGGCCAGCCGCTTTGCACTGTTGGACAGTTGCAGTGATGTGTAGTAGTCTGTTGCTGTAAACATCCCCGACTGGAAGCTGTACCAGTTCTAGCTTTCAGTCAGATGTTTGCTGCACCTGGCTATTCCTGGACAACGTCAGGAGGAAAAGCTGTCGTAAATACATATGAACTCGATGATCTCAAAGGTCTTTTCCAACCAAAGTGATTCTATGATTCTATAAATACATATGAACATGTATCTCTCTCTAACTCTGTTTCTACAGACACAGTTGAATTGCCTTCGAATGAATTAACCTGATTGTTGTTAACAGCGTGGGTATGATTTCTTGAAAAATAGTCTGAAATGGAGACACAAAGCTGTTGCATATGTATCGCTCAAAACGGAGTTCGTTGCTGCTTTGTGGTGTGAGCTATGGAATGATGCTTCACTGGAACGTAACAGAGTGGTGGTTAGTTTCTCATACAGTTACCCATAAACCAGACTTGCTCTTTGAATTGTCTGTTTTAGCAGCTTCTGTTACTTACGAGTCTTAGGAAAAAATATTATAAATGCTGTCGAATACTTAGCAGGCATTTTATCTGATGTGCCTTGCTTTTTGTTGTGTTTTTTCTGAAATTCCACGTTCTGAGTCCCCTTACGAGTGGGTGGTGCTCTTATTGCTTGTAAGCTGGACATAACCCAAGGCCAAAATAATGTTTAAAAAAGTACGACACAGGGTGTGTTTTTGCTCTAACAATGCATAGCGTATGCACTTGTTTGCACTATCCTCATCTTGGCTTGCGCCAGCCCCCGCTATGGCACTACAAAGGTTTATTTTTTTCATGTAAATAACAGCTTTTGAAAGTGCTTCTTCAGAGTTAACTCTTCACCGATTCAGTTCCAAAATGACTTAAAGCGATCACGTCAGTAGGAACAGCTATCTGCAAAAAAGCTTCAGCGCTTTCCACTTCTTCCCAGGGTGGGATCTGCACGTGCTGTTTCCTGGATCTTGTCTGGGATTTCTTTTCTCCTTTGTTTCTCTCTAGTCTTCTATTTTTAAAGGAATGGCCCATGCAAGTAACTTCTGCTGCTAAGACAGATAATATTCTTGCACTATTTTAGCTCTCCATTCTTCCCCCTCCCAAAATGTTATCTTTTTATTCCCTAACACAGAAAAACTGTTTAATTTCTTTGATAGTACAGTAAACCTAGGTGGTATTTGTTCAACTTTGCTATAGTGATTCTGTAAAAAAGATTATGTCCAAAGATACAAATACTTAAAGTGAAAGATTTTTCTCTTCTTAACTTACCAGAATTAAAACTATTAGTATTTCTTAGTCCTGGGAAAGCTAGACTAATAAGCGTTGGAGAGAGAACGATTTTCAAGGAGGAAGTGAATGACCAAGCTTGAACCAAGGAGAGCCATTCTTCTGTGACAGTCCTGTGACCACAACTATTTTGTTTGTTACCTGGATGCTCTGTCTGGTGACATAGGAACACGTGTGGTGCTAGAAGGTACTGAACTTATTTATTGATCTGATTAATTGCTAGCAACTCTACAGAGACTTGTTTTTAAAGCAGCTTGCACACTTAATACAGTCTCAGTTAAAATGAGGTTTTTTTAAATAAGTTTGGCTTGATAATTCGTGTGGGTATATTTATAAAAAGGACTTTGAGGCAAAATTTACAGATCTTGGTTTCTCAAAAAAACCAAAAAGGTGCTGGTAGTTGTTTTCCGAGCTTTCTTCGCTGTAAATACTTAGCATTTCCTCGTTCTCCTAGTATTTGGACTTAGAAGAAAGGACGTGTTCTCTGTTAACAAACTTCTCTGAATGATCAAAGTAAACCTGTTATCTCATAATTAATCTTGTAGACGTTTTGGTTAGTGCTGTCTTAGCCTTTCCACGTGCCAGATAACAACAGTGCTTTTTCTTTTATAAGCTTAGTTCTTGTGCAGTTTTTCAGTCCAGTCTTGTGGAATTTTACTTAATGCATACATTTATATTGTACTGGTATCCAATACATGTACTCAAACACAGCTGTCATATGTCTTCCAATGAAAACAAATTAAAGTGGCTTGTAACTGCAGGAAATAAATAAATCAAAAAAACCACACTGCATTTTTGTTTGAGGTTTTTTTGCCAAGTGTTTGAAATAGAAGGAACTTTTTTTTTTTAACATGAAATACAAAGTACTGAACATCTTAACATGTTCTCGAACCTGGCTGTTGTTTGCAGCTGACGAAGGTGGGGTCTCTTAAAGTATTGTCCAAGTGCGTATTTATGTTGTGATTCCAGGTGAGCTTGCAGTACTGGGATTGCTGGGAAGGGATGATGGGAATTTGGCATGCTGGCTGTGCAGCATTGCTGGTGGGGAGGAGGAGTGGAAGCAACTGTTTCGGAATTAGGCAGCACGGGGCCGCAACTGTAACAGTGAATTTTGGGAAAGGAAGAGGCAGATGTGACCCATCAGCCTGGTGATCAACACCAAGTTACTTCATCTTGGTAATGTGAGGCCTGTGACTATTGTATTGTATTACAAGGAGTCATGGATCAGTTTCTGATGTTTTGCAGTGCACTGATTTCAAAGCTGAGAAAAATACCTGAATGAAAACCAGGTTGGTGGTCCAGAGGCCAGCAGTGAATTTGTGGACACGCAGTTGGTAATGTTGGGTGGCTGTCCTATACCATATATGCAGGTGCAACCTGCAGTTACCTTTGAGATGGAAGCTAGGGAGGAACACCAAGGTCCTCACTTGCTGAGCAAGTGGAGCGCCTGTGAAGAGCAGTGTTTGGGGTCTGGATTAGTTGCCCGTGGTTTTCCTCTGAGCAGTTTTTTTTATGGCCACTTAAAAGCAATACATCAAAGTCCTCGGTGACTTTAGACTGGCCTCCGTGAAGCACTCTCTTCCCTTGCTGTGAACTCACAGCTGCATTGAGCAGAAATGCTTGAGCTCATCTTTTTGTTCATACAAAGAAGGACTGTTAAGCATTTGGAAGGCTTCCTCCCCTCCTCTGTGTATGAAATAATCTGTGTCTGTGGTTCCTTCCCCCGGTAAATCTGCAAAACACCCGTTCAGACAAGAGCTTGGAGAAGGCTGAGGCTTGGCCTCTTGGCTGATTGGGTGTATGGAAGCATTCTTTTCCTGGACTGCTGAGATCTCGTTTGTCTGAGACTGTAGGCATTAAATTAAACATACCTGTAAAATCCAAGATAAGACTTCGAAGCTAAAGTAATAGTGTTCTGCTCTCTTACTATTATAATGACTCTTACTTCTGAGTAGCTAAGTCCATGTGGCGGAAAATAAGAATGAAAAAGATTGAAATAATAGGAGTACCTTGAAAAAGTTCTGGAGGAGGAATGGGAATTAGCTCAAGAAAACACAGCTAGGAAGACATACAAATGTAGCAATAGAAGCTGTAAAATTTAGTACGCTAAGGAAACTGTTGGAATATTCAGTACCACAAAGGTTTATTTTTGCATAAACAGTTTGAGATTGATATCTTTGAGGACTGTTACCCAGTTTGTACCATTCCATTGATCTTACGTATATATTTTTGTGTTGAGTTTCAGTTTTGAAAATTATTTGAATTCAGGATTTCTAGGTGTCTACTGTGAGCATCAAGGGCCTTGGCAGGTAAGCTCAACGGAATGCTGATCTCTGTGGGCTGTGAGAAAGTTTTCTCCTATTTTCCTTGTACCTCTACAGCATCAGGGACTGTACACGTGTATTAACGTGTTCTGATATTTAAAAAATTAAATGTTAGAAATATATGTTCCAATTTCATAATGTTTGTAAGGCTTAAGTGTGGCGTGTGCTGTATGAGTGGCACAAATTGTAGCTCACACAATACGTTGAAGTATGTTGGTGCAGATTCATTTTTGGATTGTCTTGAAAGCCAATGCTGTGTTTGTATGGTTAAGCTAATTTTTAGTTCCTGTAAACATCCTACACTCAGCTATAACAAGTGGTAGGGCTGGGGGGTGGATGTTTACTTCAACTGACTTGGAAAGGCAGCTTTCCTCAGTGATCGAGTGACATATTGGCAGCAATGGAATACTATTTTTCAGTAGTATTCAAATAAGCTTATTGTATTGGAAATCATTTCTGTGGAAGTAGTGTGTATTTCTAGAAATGTTTTAGTACTCAAACTATGATTTATATCGGTTGTATAGAAGCATACGTGTTTATTGTGAAGCAGTCTTCAACAGATGAAATCTGTATCTTCTAATTGCAAATAAACTGTGATATATCTTTGCTTGAAAAGTAACTTCTGATA
The DNA here is from genome assembly GCF_000687185.1 of Egretta garzetta. Taxonomy (NCBI): domain Eukaryota; kingdom Metazoa; phylum Chordata; class Aves; order Pelecaniformes; family Ardeidae; genus Egretta; species Egretta garzetta. The sequence continues at coordinate 924,466 of NW_009260186.1, forward strand.
CCCCGATGACAGAGAAATAATCTAAAGTCTTTTGCTGAATGTTTAGTTCTCAATTGCAGCAGTGATTTATTATTTGTTATCTACTTGCTCATTGTCAATGGAGAAATCGGTCTATTGGGTAATGCTTAAAAAAAAAAAAAAAGAAAAAGAAAAAAAAACCCAAACTGACATATCATTAAAGTAGTACAACTGCTTAAGATGTAACCATTTCTGTTGCCCTTTATATCTAACAAATAAGAAACCTATCACTTTGGGGAAGATCTGGGTAGGAGAGCAAGGATGAGCATCTTTTGCTTTGCATGTAACTCTTACATCATGTCTTAGCTGCTGGAATCCCATTCCGACTAGTGATGGATGTGTTGTTAACTGAAGTATGGCTCTGGCATTTGGAGAATGTTAAGTGCCAAATTTAACTGTTCAAAAAACTCAAATGTTTTTATTAAAAAGGAAGAATGAAGGACGTGAGTTTCATCATCACTGTGAAAAAGAACCTCATTTCTTGAGGCTCACTTTGACAGTTTTGTATCCCCATGAGTATTTGAAAGGCTCAGACTCTTGGATGTAACATTTCTTACTTATAAAGCAAATACATTATCAAAACTATCAAGAGAATTTTTCTGCATTTAAAGTCACATCCATGAGCACCTTTCCGTTATGGTTAAGCTTTTTGCTGTACTTCTTACCTTTTTCCTTCTAAATTAAAAGAGGTCTTTTTAACTTGCGGGGGTCCTTGTGGGCAGGTTATATGTAATACAGCACTGCAAACAATTGCGTGCAAGAAAATGCATCAAATTCTGCATTTACGCAGAGTTCTAGGGTGTGAACACTGCAGCGGAACCATGCATTTACTGTGTGTGTGTGTCTGTATAAAAAAGTTCTAGTGGGTTTTGATTTAGTGCATCTCTGTGTTGACTTTACCAGCTGGGGTGAACTAAGGAAGCCCTGGTGAGACCCCACCTGGAGTACTGTGTCCAGTTCTGGGCTCCCCAGTTCAAGAAAGGTGAGGAACTCCTAGAGAGAGTCTGGAGTAGAGCAACAAGGATGATGAGGGGACTGGAGCATCTCCCCTATGAGGAAAGGCTGAGAGAGTTGGGCTTGTTTAGCCTGAAGAAGACTGAGAAGGGATCTAATCAACATGTACAAATATCTCAAGGGTGGATGTCACGAAGACGGAGCCAGACTCTTCTCAGTGGTGCCCAGTGCCAGGACAAGGGGCAGTGGGTACAAACTGAAGCTTAAGAGGTTTCAGTTGAACATGAGGAAGAACTTCTTTACTTTGAGGGTGACTGAGCACTGGACCAGGCTGCCCAGGGGGGTTGTGGAGTCTCCTTCTCTGGAGATATTCAAAGCCCACCTGGATGATGTCCTGTGCAACCTGCTCTAGGTGACCCTGCTTTAGCAGGGGGGTTGGACTGGATGATCTCCTGAGGTCCCTTCCAACCCTTGCCATTCTGTGATTTTGAGAGTTGCCCCCCTTAGGAGGGATCATGTTGTTAAAGCCTTACCTCCAGGAAAGAGTCTGCGTGTGTCTCTGTTCTGTTCCCCGGAGTCAGACGCCTCGTGGCATCCCTAACTCTGTCTGAGAGAACCTCCCTTGAGGTTGCCGTGTATCTCTTCTCTCCGTTCTGGAAAAGCATCCTGCTGCGAGTTGCCATGCTCGGGGAATGGCAAATTTTGAGAGCAGGACAGAAGCACAGAGAAGGCGGTGAGAGGTGAGAAGGGTATACCTGTGGAGCTGTAACGTGTTGTAATTCTGCTGTTGGGCATTACGTGGTGATTAACCCTGACATATGCTCTTGACCTATTTCCCTGGTGATTTCTACCCTTGCTGGTGTAAAGGAATGGGCAGGGTGTGCCCATCTCTCCGCTACATCACCGAGCGGGCAGTGAAATGCCCTTGCTGTTCGTTCTTGGTCTGGATAAGTTCCCTTGTTCGGTGTTTTCTGCAGCACCACATGCCGATGTAGCCACAGGATAGAGCAGTGACAAAGAAAAAAGGGGCTGATGAGAAGAATGAACCCTCAAATCAACATTACTGCCAACCACAAGGTGTGAAGTTTCGCCTTTTCAGCAAGTGCCTCTACCTGGACCTGACTGGTACTGTGGATAGCAAGTGAACAGCCTGAGCAGGTGCGGGTGTGCGTGAGGTGTTTCAGCAGGCTTGTTTTAAATGCATTTGAGATCTAGAATTCATATTGCAGAAATATAAATAGGACCAAAGCTAAAGACTTACTGGGTTTTTTTTTATTACAGAAAGAAAAGTTGTGACTACTTCTGATGGAACACTAAAAATTAAGAGTAAAATTACTAAAATTAGTAAAAACAAAGAGCCTATCAAAGCTTGAAATTCAAATAACATGTTTTGAATATTTGGGGTTTGCAGTAGTTTGAGGTCCATAGTGGTTTCAGCCTTGGGGGGTTAAATTTTGTGTAGCTGCTCCTTGGATGAATGGGCAGCGGGGTAGGTCATAGCCATATTCTTGTCAAACAACTTCAAGTAGTTCAGCTCCTCTGAAGGGAGACAACGCGCTCGCTGAAAAGCGTCAGGACCAGTTCTCAGTGGTGGGATGGCAGGGTTAGGTTAATGGTTGGACTTGATGATCTTAAAGGTCTTTTCCAACCTCAGTGATTCTATGATTGTGTGACAAAGGGCAATGGGCACTAACTGGAGCACAAGAGGTTTCAGTTGACTATGAGGAAGAACTTTTTTACTTTGAGGGTGACAGAGCACTGGACCAGGCTGCCCAGGGGGGTTGTGGAGTCTCCTTCTTTGGAGATATTCAAAGCCCACCTGGATGATGTCCTGTGCAACCTGCTCTGGGTGAGCCTGCTTTAGCAGGGGGGTTGGACTGGATGATCTCCTGAGGTCCCTTCCAACCCTTGCCGTTCTGTATGAAATTTCTAAAGGTAAGCCAAACTGTTGGGGGTTTTTTGTTGGTTTTTGGTTGTTTTTTTTTAAAGTAAGGATTTGATATGAGAATGAGTGCCTGTGTGCATCCTTCCATGTGCTTGGCTGCCCATGCGGGTGTTGTAAAAGTGTAAGCTGATAACTTTGTTTTACTTTCTGTGAAAGTCTTGGAATTAAATAGACTCGATCTCGTGCTGTCTTCTCCTCAGCCGTTTGTATTGGGCAACGCTTGTCATTCTACTTTGCACTAAAGTAAAACACAGGGTTATGAACCTAGAATATATGCGCTCAAAGATCCCAAGCGTAAAATAACGCTGCAGAATTTGAAGCTCTATGTTAAATCACAGTTTGCTTTTTTTTCCATTGTGTTGGTGCGTTTTAAACAGCTAAGTCATAATCCCACGGTGCCAGTGACGGCATAAAACAAAATTGGGTAAACAGTTGGGCAAGGATACAGTGTGCGTGATTTATCTGATTGTCTGGAAGTTTTATACAGATATTCCGGCAACGGTAAGTCATTAACATTAGTCAAAAATTAAACTTATTCTTGAAAAACACCTAGGCATAGTTAATTTTTTTCATGGCAATTTTGAAAATATGCATTTACTCTTCTGTTTTAATTTCTCGTGTTTTTTGTCTTAAATGCTTATTTACATAAAAGTATGCTGATACCCCCCTTTCCTGTCTGTTGTGGTGTTCGCCAAGGTTGTTCTTCCTGCAGTTCAGTGCACTCCCTCTTCAGCAGCTATGCCAGTTCTAACCAGCTTCGCCCACGTTCTGTAGGGGTTCTGGGTGCGCGGTGAGTAAGGGCATGCTTAAAACTTCTTAAAACTTCCACGTAATACTCTCGAATCGCTATGGAATCCACATGATTCTGTGGTAGTTGTGTATGAGCAGCAAGAGTCTTTGAAGTCTGTTCGGACAGTTGAGGAAAGCTCTCGTTGTTGGGTTTGGGTTGTTTTGGTTTTTTTTTCCCCCTTCTGTTAAGCAGAGCTTCAACGTCTGCGTCTCCGAAAGAGAGGCGAGCCCAACCCATGGAGCGGTGCATGGGCCCTGTAAATGGAATGAAGGAAATGCAGTTTATGTCAGGCTGGATCATTTGCCATCTGATAACATCGCTTTCTCAGCAGAGGAATAATGTCCTGTAAACAGTATGGCTTTATCTGTCTTCAAAATCTGTCATTTTAATAAAGTGGAAAATTATTTTTTCCAAACTTTACACAAGCTCTTATCTTTGACAGGAAAGAAGGGGGGTGGCAGGGATGAAAGATGCTTTGTGAACTGAACTCTGTTTACTTAAGGGTATGGAAAACATGCTGAAAACATATGTTAAGTGCATAGCTTAATGCATTTTTTTTATAAACACGTTTCTCCGCATATTTAATAAATTAGTTGAACTGACTATCTACTAACTAGTAGAAAATGTGATGCATTAATCTTTTCTGGAGAGGTTTCGCGATTGAAGTCTAAGGATTTTGTAAGCCAGCAAATCCCTCCTTAACCTGGATTCCAATTTAGTATTAATAGTCAATAGAGATGTCATCGCTGAGTGTGATTTCATTAAATACGATCTCTCTTGTGCCCGCTACACGTGAAGCCTTGCCCCAGCAGACAGTTTAACAGGACAGGCTGTTGTAGGTTGCTTCCTCCCTCCTACCTGCAATGCAGATCTAACGTGGTCCCAGCATTTCCATTTCCACTTCCACGGCTGCTCCGGTTCTCCAGGTGTAGGCGCTTCTCGGCTCCATCATGGGCCAAGGGTTTTACTGGTCCAGCTCTGTCAGCTGGAGACAGAAATTTCATAACAGCCGCCATTAATGAGAAGCATTAATGAAATCTTTCTTCTGCTATTAAAAAAAAGACGCACTCTCTGCCCCTTCTTGCATAACTTACGGTCTTGTAAAGAAAAGCTGGTGTTATGGGATAGAGGCAGGAAAACGAGCAGCAAACTGGATCTTGGTGGAAAGAGGAATCTTCCTGAGGAAGGGGGGAAAAGAGGGCACTTTCAATAGAGTTTTCAGGTGAGGGGCACCAGGGTGTGCGTTGGTGCTAGAGGCCAAGGCCAGGAGAACATCTGTTGGCTGCTGCTTCAGGACACCAGACCAAGTGAAATGAAAGCCGCAGGTATAGCTGAGATACAAACTCTGAAAACCCACTTTGTAACTTTTCATTGAAAAGCTGAAAAGGAGGGGAAAATAATTCCAAAAATGGCTATCTTAACTGAAGAGTTAACAGCCGCCATTAATGAGAAGCATTAATGAAATCTTTCTTCTGCTATTAAAAAAAAGACGCACTCTCTGCCCCTTCTTGCATAACTTACGGTCTTGTAAAGAAAAGCTGGTGTTATGGGATAGAGGCAGGAAAACGAGCAGCAAACTGGATCTTGGTGGAAAGAGGAATCTTCCTGAGGAAGGGGGGAAAAGAGGGCACTTTCAATAGAGTTTTCAGGTGAGGGGCACCAGGGTGTGCGTTGGTGCTAGAGGCCAAGGCCAGGAGAACATCTGTTGGCTGCTGCTTCAGGACACCAGACCAAGTGAAATGAAAGCCGCAGGTATAGCTGAGATACAAACTCTGAAAACCCACTTTGTAACTTTTCATTGAAAAGCTGAAAAGGAGGGGAAAATAATTCCAAAAATGGCTATCTTAACTGAAGAGTTAAGTTCTTCTTTCAGAGAATTGAGGTATTCTCCTTTGTATCTTAAATTTACTGCTGCTTCCCAGTTTTATTTGCTAAAGCTGATTAAAAATCAAAGAACACCACACAAAAAAAACCCCCAAACTTGTAATTTTTAAATGTGCAGGGGCTTGTTTTCTAGAAAGGTTACTTCCAAGTAAGAAACCCAGGGAAGGGAGGGAGAATCTCTAAGATTTGGAACTATATTTTTGAGAAGGTTGCATACACAAGATCAGACTCAATTCAGAGGACACTTGCACAGTTTGAGATTTTTTTTTTTCCGTTTGCTGTTTTAACTCCGAGTAGTTTCTAAGTGGCAGCCACGTGCTCATACCAGGGGCCCTGCTTTGCATCAGCAGTTTCATGTAGGACTGTTTGCCGCTGCACCCGTGTAGTCTGACCGTATCATTTGGAAGTTCTAACCATAAATCCTTAAAATGCTGGATTTGCATTAGAGATGACAAAATTCTTACGCTGATTTTAATGCACATTAATGTCAACTTTTTAAGAAAATAATAGGTTGTTTATAATGCCAATCAAGGGGCTTTCAGAAAATGCTTAATTTTGGTTAATATACCTGCTCCATATTTTCAGTAATGTGAGAAATCCTTGTTTTCTATGAGGGAGTTCTCCATGTCTGGGATTTATACTCATCAGTATATGATGTACGTGAACAAAGCTGTTGAAGCCAGTTTAAGCTCCAGGGAGAGCAGGACTGGACTTGTGGTTTTGTCTTAACTTCTTGGGGTGACATTAAAAGGCAGAGGCATCTTTTGCTTTGCTGAATTTTGCCGTACAGTCTTTCTTTTCCATTCTCAATGCCCGAATACCACAGGACGTGCAATGTCTGCTGCTAGAGAGCAGGTGGGTGGCAGTGCGATAAGAACACTTTCCATTATTTTACTTGTACATCCCGCTTTATATTGAACTTTGGGTCCAAACATGGCTCCGGATTCATTTCATATGCACTTGTGCCAGAACAAGTGGAAGTGTTTTAAGCTCAATGGCAACAAAAGATGCTCGTTTTCCCCTGGGGAGTTAATCAGGAACAGCTAAGGCTTTTTTAACTGCTGGAATATACGCCTTCCAGTGCTACTACTGACACCCGTGTTCTCGCATTATTTGTTTACTTGAAATGAGCCGAATTTTTCAAACTCTGCTTCGTGTTCTGCTGCTTGGTATTGAATTTTTTGGAAGCATGGACTGGTTAGTTTTTGGGGGGCAGGGGAGCGAAGGTGCCGTTAGTCCTTCGCGTCTGTCTGACCGGTTTGGGGCGTTGTTACCTCCTGGTTCACAGGACCAAGCACCAAGCCTGTCGATGCCCGTTACCTCTTTGGCAGGGGCAATAATGATTTCATTCAGCTGCAGAATGCTTGCCTGTATTGTAAAATACACTGTATTTTAAAGACCTCTTTTCATTCAAATTGCAGCATTGAAGAGGACCTGATTACATTTACCTAAGAAAGTAGCATTAATTCCTGAAGAACTCTGCATTTCAGTGAAGTGCTATCTTGCAGTCTTCCTTTTTTTTCTGTCAAGTAATCCAGGCTCCTGCAGAGTTTTGGGTCCAAAATTGGAATTCTAGTGATGAGGCATGTGTCCCCCTACCCCAAACTATTTTGCTGCAATTAATACAAATGCTATTTAAAGCAAGGTTACTTACATGAAGGGACTGATTACAGAAAGGTGTGTTCCTTCCTCTACTCTTGTGGCAGGACGTTCTCACAGGGTTGTTGGAGGATCCTACCAGGCTTGTGTTGGGTTTGTCTCAGTTCGTGCAGAACAAAAAAGTCTGAAGCTTCACCCGCTTGTATGGAGATGTTCTTGGCGTTGCTGGTGCTCGGGGATGTACCAGCTGGCTGCACGATTGGAACAAAGAACCGCTTTGATGTAACCGTCACTGATTTCCCTTCTTGAAGATTGCCCCTGTAGCCATGTGGGCTAATTATTTTCTAATGAACAACTTAAAATAATAATAAAAAAGAGTAAGCAGGACACATTTGGGTGTGGGCCTAGTCACAAAATGGTCTTCCTCACAGCTTGAGGTTACTGTGCAGTGAATTTATGTGCAGGAATTTAGTATTGCTGTTCCTGTAATAAAGTTTTATGTAGTCCCATAAAAACTGATTAATAAAGCCTGCAGTATCAAGTCATGTTATCAGAGACACATGCAGCTATAGGTCTGCCCATCTGTACTGGAAACACTGGCGCTGCTTCCATTGTGGTTTTCCTTTCCTGAAGCTTGTGGTCCCCACCATCTATACCTGAGTGTCAGAAAACAAGAATTATTAGGCTTTTGAATCTTTTGGTGGTCGTGGTGTGATGTAGGGTGTTTTTTAACTGGACCCTGTTTGGTTGGGTTTGGTTTTTTGGGTTTTTTTTTTTGTCCAGGAATAAAAACACTTTGGCACTTACATTGTTAGGAACAAATGTTTTGGGAATTCCTAGACTGCAATGTTTAAAAGACACTTTTAAAGCAAATAGAAGAACATGTTTATGGCAAATTTACATTTTGTGGGGTGTAGTATTGGTCCTCAAGGTTGTGGTTTGGTGGTTTGTTTTTTTGTTTTTTTTTTTTTTAATCCACTCACATAACTAAAATTAAGAGCTTTGTCCAAACTTACAAATCAAAGAGTGTTCCAGTTGGCACCTTTCAGACAAACAGAAATGCAGAGTTCCTTTAACTGCAATAAAGGAATTCTTTGTCTCTGTCTCGTACTTGCCTCCTCAGAAGTAAAGGAAGAGTTCTCCTTCCCAAGGAAAGAGAAGAGGGAAGCAAGTGCCAGGAAGGCAAAACGGGAGATGGTGTCTTTGGTGGCCTTGGTTTGAGAATACAGGAAGGGGAGGAGCAAATCCTCCAGGTTTACCAAAGACAGAGGTACAAAGGACCTTTTTTTTTTTTTTCCCCCAGAGTTTCCAGTGTACAAACCTTACTTGTAGACAGTAAACAGAAGGTATTATCCCGTGACCTGGGTTCACTTGGTAATGTTCACAAGGATCCAGAAATATCCACAAAGATCTCTCTCCTCTTTTTTGGGTTGTTTTGCAGGAGGTGGCTTTTTGCTTGGTAGTTAAATTTGTGAGATGCACCTGGCGGAATGCAGTTTTGAGGAGCTGCTGTGGCCTAACGAGGGTTATTGTAAGACTGCCTTGATCTCTATGGGTTGGGCAAGTCCAGGCTCCCGTTGCTTAGATCGAGTAGCAGGAACAGGTATGTAATTTTTCACTGCTTTAAACAGATCCCAGTCTTCACTCTGACCTGTAAATGCGTGGAGTAGGGAATGTCGCGCTGCTTTGCATTTTAAGGAATTCATGTTGTCAGGGTTGGTTGCAGCTGGGAATATTTCACACAGGTATCTTCTAGGGGGTACACAAGATGGCTTTTTCTTCAGTGTGGAAAGATGCCAGGCAAGTTGTAGAGATGGTGTTGTCCAGAGAAAGAGGATTCACCAAATCCTCCCATTTGGAGAATGCTTGTGCGAAGGCCCCACAGCTTGATTGATGTTATGAAGATGAACTGTCCATCTCTGACAAGTGAACTGTCATGACAAGTGGCACGTAGGACCGAGCCCCATCGCAGAGGTTTCTGGGCACGTGGCGATCAGTGTTCATATTTTCTGCAGAATAGGAAAAGTTCACAGAGCGTTAAGAATCCAACCTTTTTCAGATTATGATTTTTAAAAAAATTCAAAAATATGAAAGCGAGTAGGGTGAGAATCTCCCACTCACAAATGACTTTCTAATTCCCAAGGCTTATAAAGTAATTAGGTGCTTAAGTAGCCCTGAAAATAGTATTTCGCAAAGTCAGCGTGCTACATGAAAATTTTATCTTCTGCTACTTGAAGGTTTGCCAACGTGTGGTGTTCTAATGACTGCTATCGCAGAGATATAACGAGCTATCAGGCAAAAGGATTCTGAGTGTTGTGTTATCACTCTTGGGTTTAAGTATGAGACGAACACCGTGACACAGACCCACTCAACTGACGGGTAAATATGGGAACGCGGGGAAACTTGCCCCTGATTTGTTCTCAGTGTTACGAGAAAACTTTGACATTTTATGTTAAGCACTTTGAAAGAATAGTTTAAATTTCGCCCTTGGTAACTTTAATCCTGAGATATTTTTTTGCTAGTTAAACGTTCATTGGCTACTGATACTTACACACAGAGTTGGCGGGGAGAGAACAAATAATATGTCTCTTTCCTGTAAAATGGAATAAAACTTCATTTCTTCAAGATATCTAAGAAATCAGTATTTGACCATACTATAAACTGGTTTTTCTGAGGCAAAAATGGGATCTAATTTTACTGAAATAATACATTTAATACAAGGACACCAAAAAAAGCAGCAGGGTGGTAGACTTTGCCCATTTCTTTTAAACTAAGATACTAAAAAATGGCAAATGTGCCTACTTCCCACCC
>NW_009260186.1:935187-943961 GCF_000687185.1 Egretta garzetta
AAACAGGACACCCAGTCTCACAAGCCCCCCCCCCCAAATAAAAAAAAAAAAAGAGGTTCATGCCCAAACTGAAACTCCATAATTATTTTCTAGTAAATGATGAAGTGACACGATGCACAAGCAGCCCATCTGTACAATGTCATCTATTTACTGCCACTGTCCTGGGCACAGCTGCTGTTTGGAGCCGCTCCTCCTGCGCATCTGTTAGATGTGAACTCGTTCCCCCTGGAAACCTTCACTAAAGCTCTCTCCCTGTGTCCGACCTGGTGAGGTTGGGGGTTTCGTCAGGGGTAGGTGCTGTTCCAGGAGTGCTGCCTGGCACGCTACGCGGTATCCCATTTGCCTCTCACGTTTGTATGGATGGCTTTTAATGCGTTATTGTGGGCACGGTGGGCTAAGGGCCCTTTTAAACTTGTTTATTTATATTCTTCCTGTTCTGCAGGAATTCGAACAGCTGCCTGACGTCTCCCACTACTAAATATACATCTGTGTTTGTCTCTGGCTTCCTCCCATTAGAAAAACTTACTGAAAACTAAGTTAAGAAGTTGTGAGGAATCTTTTTCCTTGATATATTCTCTACGTTATGATTATACGCTGCTTGATCAACTAAATTAATTGGTCTCCTGTAGGCTTTCGGCCCAGCACAGATTTCCCAGATTTCTAAATTTCTTTTTTACTCCTTTCTGAATCTTTTTGAGTTTTTGCCACTGCACTTAAAACTTTCTATTTTTCAGCAGAGAATTCAGGAAGCAGAAACTTTATTCGGCCATTTCAAATGTTTAGTAGCGGGCAATAAGTATTTAAATAATCTTGGATTGTGTTTCACGGTAAGAGTAAAGTTTTGGATGTAGTTTTTCAGCTTTATTTTTTTAAGAGTAGAACAATATATTGCGTGTTGAACAGATCATAATTAATTTCCATACAGATCTTAAACTTTTTTCTATTTATTTTGATGGCTTAAAGTGTAAAGTTAAGGTGTTGTACCATAAAGACTGTACAGATGGAAGGAAGAAAAATCAAGATCTAGTGAAGGTAAGGTTCTTCTAGGGCAACGATGACAAGAAGGTTAACTTAGCACTACTTCAGCTGACGAAGCCGTGGTTATTGTGGGATGCACAACAAAGTCTGCAATACCTTATTAAAACGGCCTCTTTTGATGTAGAAGCATTTTAATCAAACCTCATACCTCTTTTTTTTTTTTTTTTTGATAAATACCTTTTCTATTTTACAAGCAGGCAAGTACGTTCTGTGCATCTGTGACCTGTTGTATAAAGCCTGGAGGAGATTAGGCTTTTTGGTTTAGGGATAGAAAAGTTTCCTCCCGTAAATAAGATGTAGGCTAAGACTTGAATCTGCCCAATGTATGAGCTATGTCTGAACTGGTAACCCATGTAGTCCAGGGAGTAATTCCTTCCCCCTGGCTCTCTTCCCACCACCACCCAAAAGATTGCACCCACGCTGCTCAGAGCTGTCCCCTCTAGAGGGGCTGCACTGGGCTCCCCAGTTCAAGAAAGATGAGGAACTCCTGGAGAGAGTTCAGATGAGAGCAACAAGGTTGATAAAGGGACTGGAGCATCTCCCCTATGAAGAAAGGCTGAGGGAAGTGGGCTTGTTCAGCCTGAAGAAGAGAAGACTGAGAGGGGATCTCATCAACACGTACAAATATCTTAAGGGAGACTGTCATAAGGATGGAGCCAGACTTCTCAGTGGTGCCCAGTGACAGAAGGAGCAATGGGCACAAACTGAAGCATAAGAGGTTTCAGTTGAACATGAGGAAGAACTTCTTTACTTTGAGGGTGACAGAGTACTGGACCAGGCTGCCCAGGGGGGTTGTGGAGTCTCCTTAGCTGGAGATATTCAAAGCCTGCCTGGACAATGTCCTGTGCAACCTGCTCTGGGTGAGCCTGCTTTAGCGGGAGGGTTGGACTGGATGATCTCCCGGGCTCCCTTCCAACCCTTGCCATTCTGTGATTCTGTGACACAGCACTCGCCTTCAGATCTCCTCCATCGCCCGTGTAGTGCTGTGGGCATGTGAGCCCTCCTGTCCTTGTGTCGTGGTTTAACCTGGCTGGCAACTCAGCACCATGCAGCTGCTTGCTCACTCCCCCCTCCCTCAGTGGGATGGGGGAGAGAATCGGGAAGGAGAAAAGAAGGTTAGAGCTGTGGGCTGAGATAAAGACAGTTTAATAAGAGAAAATAATAGTAATAATGAGAATGGTAACAGAATATAAAGGATATACAAAATGAATGATGCACAATGCACTTGCTCACCACCTGCCCAGCCCATCCCGAGCCGTGATCGCTCCCCGAGCCCCAAGCAGCCCCTGAGCAGCGATCACTCTCCCTGCAAACGACCGACTGACTAACACCACCACCCCTGCGCCGAGCATAACGTTCTATGGTATGGAATAGCTCTTTGGTCAGTTTGGTTTCGCTGTCCTAGCTGTGCTGTACTCCCAGCTTGTTATGCACCTGGCCGAGCAGGAGAAGCTCAAAAAGTCCTTGAGTAGTCTGAGCACTACTTGGCAACAGCTGAAAACATCAGTGTGTTATCAACATTCTTCTGGTACTAAATCCAAAACACAGCACTGTGCTAGCTACTATGGCGAAAATTAACTCTGTCCCAGCCGAAACCAGGACACCTTGTTGGAAGTGTCTGCTGCCAGGGGGCTGTGCACGGGGTAGGGCTCTTGGGGCAGGAAGCTGGGGTACCTGTTGCATGCCTGGGGGCAATGGTGGGGGTGTATTCTGGGGTGCGAGGGTAGCGTTGCTTGGGTGGTATTGGAGGATTCTAGGGCAGGAGGAGCCCACTTGGTGGGATAGTAGAAGGTGTTCCTGAAGCAAAATGATCCTAAAACTCAGGGATGGCTGTTTTGGAAGGAACCAGTTCTGCGCACTCCAAAAGAAAGCTTGGGGATGGATAGAATCGATCCAAGAAGTTATTTAATGGCATGGACTTACTCATTCAATTCCTACTTTGCTCTAGTCTGTTTCTTGCCCTCCTCCCACTAACAGTGCCATTCAGCACCCCATTCAACACCAGTATGTCCTAGTTGGGTATCTCCATGGTTGTAGCCATCATCATACCTTCATGGGGAGAGACTGGGGAGATGCTCAACTGCTGGCTGTTGCTCTCTGATAAACCTTGGTGAACGAGGACAAAACTTTCTGCAGACTCCACAGCCATGTTATAGCTCTCTCCTGGACTGCTGATGGTGCTGCTTCTCTCCAGGAGCAGAGGAACAGGAGAATCTCCTGAGCATTACATGTATTTTGTGAAAGGTGACTGAGAAAGGTTGTGCCGGGATCTGTATGGGCTTGTAGACAGTGGAAAGAAAAGTTGAGTTTCCACAAATCCAAACTGATTGTTGGGGGAAGGTAGTAAGTGTGAGTCAGAGGGGTGAAGAAGTGGGTGGAAAAGGCAGAGAAGGTAGGACAAGAAGCGCTACAGACCTTTGTTGCCAGCTTAGTAGCTTTTGGGTAGGCATCAGCTCTTTTGGGGGCAAGGGGAGAGGGAGTGATATTAGAATCATAGAACCATTAAGGTTGGAAAAGACATCTAAGATCATCAGCTCCAGCTGTCAACCCAACACCATGTCCTGAAGTGCCATGTCTACACATTTTTTGAACACCTCCAGGGATGGTGACTCCAACACCTTTTTGGGCAGTCTGTTCCAATGCTTGACCACTCTTTCAGTAAAGAAATTTTTCCCAATATCCAGCTGAAACATCCCCTGATGCAACTTGAGGCCATTTCCTCTCATCCTTTTGCTAGTTACTTGGCAGAAGAGACCAACCCCCACCTGGCTACAACCTCCTTTCAGGTAGCTGCAGAGGATGATAAGGTCTCCCCTCAGCCTCCTCTTCTCCAGGCTAAACAACCCCAGTTCCCTCAGCCTCTTCTCATAAGACTTGTGCTCCAGACCCCTCACCAGTTTTGTTGCCCTTCTCTCAACATGCTCCAGCACCTCAATGTCCTTCTTGTAGTGAGGGGCCCAACACTGAACACAGGATTCGAGGTGCAGCCTCACCAGTGCAGAGTACAGGGGCACAATCATTGCCCTGGTCCTGCTGGCCACACTATTCCTGATACAAGCCAGGATGCTGTTGGCCTTCTTGGCCGCCTGGGCACACTGCTAGCTCATATTTAGCCTCCAGGTCCTCTTCTGCCAGGCAGTTCTCCAGCCACTCTTCCCCAAGTCTGGAGCGCTGCATGGGGTTGTTGTGACCCAAGTGCAGGACCCGGCACTTGGCCTTGTTGAACCTCATGCAGTTGGCCTCGGCCCATCGATCCAGCCTGTCCAGGTCCCTCTGCAGAGCCCTCTTCCCCTTGAGCAGATCAATACTGCCACCCAGTTTGGTGTCATCTGCAAACTTGCTGAGGTTTCAATCCTCAGTCTCCTCACCCAGATCATTGATAAGATGTCAAACAGAACTGGCCCCAACACTGAGCCCTGGGAGACACTGCTTGTGACTGGCCGCTAACTGGATTTAACTCTGTTCACCACAAGCCTATTCCCAGCCTTCCCCAAAGCCATAGAAGGCAGGCTTCAGTTTGCCTTTATGAACAGAAGATTGCTGTCTGGGCTTCCCCAGTGATAGGCACGAGAAGCTTTCCTTGCCTCTTGGGCGTCAGGGAGAGGACAGGACCAAAACGTGTGTTTCTGTCTGACAGCGGGCACGTGGAGCTTTGCACTGTGCCAAGCTCTGACCTCTCACTGACAGCTTTGGTACCGAACCCCTTGCAAACATGGCCTGCGTGCATGGGAACCGCAAGGTACATGAAAGTTCTGCTGGTCCTTGGACAGGTTTCCTCCAGCGCATCCAGTCGGAATATTGTAAAATCCTAGAGTACTGAATTTCTCTGAATTTTTGTTTGAGCTGCAGCATTTCTGCTAGAAAAATAGGTGAGTGAGGTCACACTAAACTAATGGCTTCCAGTGCCTTGATCTGAGTGATAGCACGCATCTGTTAATTAGATTTGATGGTTGTTTTTGTAACAGAATAGTAGTGCTGGCTTGAGAGCATTTAACCAACCTGTGGTTGTTGTGACTGAAGGCCAGACCCTGACTCCATTAAATTCCATTACACCTGGGTGACTTAGCAGATTTCGAAGGTATTTTTCTTCTGGCTTTCATTAATACGAATGAGATTAAAATCAGGCTTCAGCTCTGGTTCAGAATACACCAGGAGACACTAAATATGAGCAAATGTAAACAGTCATGTAAAGCACGTGAAGTGTACGCAACACAGAAGTGGGCTTCATCATAAACAACTTTTGCAAAATTGACAGCTGACAGAGATGACGGATGTATTAGCATAGCTTCCCTGTACAAACATGAAAACTGAACTCGTGTGTTTTTATTAGATGTTTAAGTAATGGTGTCTATGTTACAAAAATAAAACCAGAAAAACCAACCCCCCCTGACATGATGTACTAATGAAAGTAGACTGAGCAGATGGTTTTCAGGGACTGTACTTCGCATATTATGCAACTGTGCTGTTCTTTCAGAGACAGAGAAGTGAGGCAGAAGGAAATACCTTAAAGCTTAATTTCTCACTCGTTGTTGAAATAAAACAGAAAATGACCTTAAGAACACTCCAAAAATAGGAGAAATATTCAGGTGTGCAAGCTACAAAACTTATTTTCTTTTACCTTCCAACTTAAGCAATTATCTCATTAGAGCACTGGTGTTGAGTGTGTTTAATTTGTATCGGGGAGGCGGGGGGGGGGGAAATCATTCTTGGGCCAGGAAAACCCTGGTGGCACGTCCAGGAGAACAATCCCAGATAGAACATACCGTTGCTTGGGTTTGAGGTACTGCAGAATGAAACCTGAAGATGCCAGCTTAAACTGAAGGAGTAATAAAAAAGGAAATTCAAACAGCTGATACCAATTAAGGCGTTTAACTGGAGCCTCTAGGTGGAGTTCAGAGAAATGAAGTCATCTTCTCTTACACAGACTTCTGGTCTGTGGTATTTGACAATCCAATTCAGTGTCATTACCGTTACTCTGTAGTAGCTGAAGTATTCAAAGGATGAGCAATATCTGCGATTTTAGGAAAACTGTAAAAATGTAAATTTTCCTTCAAACATTTTGTGGTGTAATTTCTATACTACCTTCAAAATTCCTCTGTAAGAGAGATGGTTTGGTTAAAATACCCGCACACGCTGTGCAGGGCATGTGTTTTCCTCCTTGTAAGGAGCAAAGAACGCATGGGTGGTGGTAGGAGTTTTTGCCAGTCATGCAATATTACTCTGAAAAAGGACTTATTTACAGCTCTTCCCTTTTTAAAGTTTTTTTTTCTGTCATCAATATTTACTATGTCAAAGAGTGTATTAGTGGGCTGTGAGAATTGTGGAAGTTGCAATGTAATATGCAAAGACTAATGTGCAAATCAATGATATCAACCCTGCACAAGTTAGATACTTGAACTTTTTTTTACCTTGTTCTGTAAGGAGGCACGTGCTCCTTTGAAGTGTTGTTTAGATGGTCACAGTAGTCCCGTCAGTCTCCTCCTGCAGTCGGTGGGAAAGTCTGGATGCTTCTGAAGACCTTGAAGCTGTAGGCAGACAAGCTCTGAAGAATTTAGCTGCTGATTTTTTTTTCCATATATTATCATGCTTATCCATACAGAGCCAGGAGAGGAAAGTATGGCCCATGCCTGGGTCACCGCTGCACCTTGACTTCAAACACCAGGGACAGTGGGCTTGGAGTTGCCTGTGAGCTGGGGACACTGAAAGGTGCCATCTCTAATCCCTAAGAATGGGAAATTCTTTACTTAATTGCAGTCTTACGTGAAAAATATAGGTAAAAGAACAGGATTAGTGAATATTACACTTGCAGACTGCCTGAATTCTGCGGTGATTTTGTGTAAGAAGGAGCAGTGGTCTTTGATTTTAAAAACATGCATGTATTTGATAGTTGTCGGAGTTTATAACTAACTGGTATTTTTTACCACATTTTTATAACTGACAGGGGTATTTTTTACCAGAAAAGGAGATCTTTCAGTAAACAGGAGAGACAACCTACCTTTTATTTGCTTATAAGGAAATCCCCGTTACTTTTCCTATCTCCTTCTCTGGGTGAATGTCCTAAGGATACAGTAATGCACATGCTCTGCTTGTAATTTTAAAACATTTTTAGTAATGAAGCAATGAGTTCTGAATAAACTTACAGTTGCCTTACCCATTCAGCTTGATGGACAGATGAAGGTGTGTCATGTTCTAGCTAAGCTTATTGGGGGGAAAAAAAAAAGCACCAGTGGTAAATAAAGTCTGAGACATGCATTTTGGTAGCACAAATAAAGTGTATGTGGAAACCAGAATGTGCCTAATTGGGTATGCATGTAAAATATAAATAAATAAATATACATGTATTATTTAATTGGAGGAACTAAAATTTTTTAGGTAGGTAGTGGTGGTGGTTCTCACTTTCCTAGGCGGGAACTTTAGGTATGAAGTATATAATGACGCGCTAATCTTGCAGAAAATTGATGAAGATTAAGGATAGAACAGTAGTCTGCTGCAGCCAAAGACACGATGCAATGTCTAATGAAATCAAAGTCACACAAATCGTGTAGGAACTGTCAGATTTGTATAGCTTGCAGTTTGGGTGTATCATGGTTGTCAAATTCCTACCCTAGAGTTAATAAATCAAACCCCAGCATGATCGGTGCTGTTTTTCCTCTGCTCTGCTGTCCTATAAATAGCTCGCTGTTCGGTAAGAGCCGTGGCAACTTTCCCAGTAGGAATAGGATAACAAAGATGTCTGTCTCCTACACCTGCCTTTGTGCCTTTTTCAACACCACTGGCTCTTAGCAGTACGGAGAACGTGCTATCCGTACTATGAATTTACTTCTATTCGGTACATAGGTATTTCCTCTTTTCCTCCATTACAGTAAAGGTGAAGAGAATGAAATCAGGGTGCTGTTTGGACGTTGCACTTTATTTTTTTATCATCACATTCATCACAAATATAAATAATCTTCTGCTTTGACAGTGCTACGTTTTGGAAAGCTGCTGGCAAAGTTTGCTTTCTCACATGCATTTCTGTCTCGGTCCAGCTGCGTGGTGTTCATTTTGTACTAAAGAAACCGCGCGTAAGAACGTTTCTTCTTAACTTTCATTTTTTAAATACCATGTCTTGTCTCAGAGGAGCCTGTGTTGAAAAAGCAACTCCCAATCAAAAAAAGTCCTTAAAAGAACACGGAAAAATACCATTGAAATCTGCACAGTGCTCCAGCTGCGCTGCTGTCTCCAGATAGTCTGACATCACCTAGCAAAGGAAAAACACGCTGTACAGTTGTAATAGGATTAAACAGTATAAACCTGCAAGCAGAAATGTGATTAATACGGGGTATATCTAAGTCCTGCAGTTATACTGCTACACCGAGAAAACTAGGATCTGTTTATTAGAAGCATTCTCAGAATGCATATATTTTTTTTCTGAAGTTATTTATAATTGTTGCCTTTTTCTCAGGCCTGCAGGAGATAATTTTTAAATTAACTGTGCAGTGTAATCAGCATCAGTAGACGATACAATCCTGAGATGGCAAGAATTATGATAAGCCTCATACTAAGCTCTGGAGAGATTTGTAAATGTGCAGTTTGCACTGCCCCGTTTTTATTAGCATTTTCATTATAAAGTTGTTACTGGAAGCATAAAGTTAATGTTCTGTAACAAGGAAACAGCAATTATGCAGTCCTAAACACAGAACTCCACATTAAACATAGCTGATAATAATAACGAGCAGATACAGTTACTCCAGAAA
>NW_009260186.1:944175-944720 GCF_000687185.1 Egretta garzetta
AGGGTGAGGCAGATGGGGGGGGGGGGGGGGGGGGGGGAGAAGCATTTACAGTAAAGCAATGACAACTTTTCTTTCTTAAATGACAAATTTTCTTTCTTAAATCCAGCTGCAAAGCAACCTCCTAGAGTTTCTGAGCATTCAACTCCTTTGCATTTTCAAGCAGGACTTCCAAAACTGCACAGCATCAGCTTGAGTTGGTTTCCCTTTGAAATCAACGGGAAAATAAAAGTGAGGTACAAATTATGTGCTGACTAGCTTCGGAAATTCCTCTTAAACCTGTGTAGTAGCAGACTGCCTTTTGCCACACAAAAGATCAAACTGATGGAATAGGGGTAAGGGGATAAATTATACACAAGAAGGTGAAGGTAAATTTGCTTTAGGCACCCAATATTTTTCTTTAACATGGTGCTTTGAGCTGCAATTTGGAGGAGATCATGTTTCTATTCAGATTTTTTGAAAAACTTAAATTATATACCCTACATTATGTATTTAAAATACTTTGAGAATGCTCTCCTTAATGTCCTCTATGGATTTGATGGGTGGAC
>NW_009260187.1:0-9295 GCF_000687185.1 Egretta garzetta
TATGTGTTATTTCAGAACATTATCTATTGCCTTATAAGGCAATACTTTCCAAAAGTATCACTGCCAAACATTTTAGAATAAACACACAAGAAGAAATGCGCACATGCAGACTCCTATTCCGTATTACCTGTAACTAAGATTTGCCTTCCTAAACATTAGGAATCCGTCAGTATATCAGAGCATTAAATAATCAGCTTAACCCCCATACAGAGGAAAACTTGTCTGAGCAAAATTAAAAGTAGTTGGAGCAAACTAGAGGCTGTACTTGTACTACTGGATCAGCTTAACTGTCTAATAAAGTGTTTTCACTACATTCATTAAGGGCAAGAATTGAGATATGTGAAAGAAAGCTACATGAAAACTGGAAGTCTGATGTGTTCATCAACACAACAGCTTTACACTTTTGATTTACACCGTTATCTGCACCATTGGGCACACCAAACATATACAAGAATCCATTCACTTGTGCTCGCTTGTTTTCTAAACCACCTCACTGTTTTTCCTATTGCTGAAGCCCCTTGGGGGACGGGGAATAATAATAATAAAAAAAATAAATTCACAGGACCCCCTGTTTCCTGGCTTAACCATATCTTTTGTGCTTACAATGACATGGATTTACCTAGAGCTCAAAATCTTCTCCTAAATGCAATTCTTGGGTCATTGGCCATTTGCTAGCCTCAAGACCACCTCTAAATTCGTATCTCCCCCTTGATATATCAACATGTGGCACACTAGATCTTTTCTGGGCAGAAAAAACTAGCAGACCAGGCACTCAGCACTGATGGCTCGGAACTTCACTGGAACATTTGTATCCCACAGAAGATTTGCAGGACAGATCTTTCACTATGAATGGAGAGGATATGAGTGAAAGAAAAAAAAAATGCTCTTCACTTGTATTATCAAAGACCCTGACCAAATAAGGGTTAACACGGAGTTTGTAAGCACGCCTTGTTCTGTTTCTAGGGAGGGAGCGGAAGCTAATGAAAAAAAAAAAAAGCAGACTGGCCAAGTTACAATAAAAGTAATTCTTGATTACTTAAAGAATGACAGATAGTAAGTATTTTAAATATTCAGATCACAAAGCATGCAATTACTTCAATAAATACAATCACCTTTCACAAAACTTTCATCTGCTAATAAAACAAACCTACAGGATCATGTTGTGCATTTCAACCATTTACATCTCTTCTCCCTCCTGGTACACACAGGGGGTTTTTATTTCTTTTTAAAATGGGCCTTTGTTTCTTATTTCCTACAACACTTCATCTTTTAATTTGGTGAAGTACTTCATCCCTTGTTTGGGTTATATTAACAGTTAGCAAGACATCCTGGCTCCTCTTTTTAAAGCTCTTAAAATTCCTGTTATGCCATTTGTTTCTCATCAATCCCCTGCTTACCAAAAGATTTTTTTCAAATCAAAGCTTGTAATGACTTGACTGTTTTCTCTTCCATTGCTAATACATTAATTCTTAATAAAAAGCTATCTCAAGCTAGTTTTAATTTTGCTTTACCTGTAACAGCCTGTTCCATACATGCAAGGTGTCCTCTTATGCTTGATCTGTTTGGAGCTTTCTGAAGCATCTGCACTTCTGGTTGAATCAGAAATCTGTGTCTCGTAATCCAGATTTGCATCAGGCTCAAGAATACCTTCCTGGGCACCAAAATATTGAGAAGTCCTGCCCCAGTGAGCTTGTTGGCTTGTAGAACCAGTAATCTGCTCTTTGTTTTCTGTTTCCTCAATTCTATTTTCTTTACTGGAGATCTGACCTACTCTTTTAGACCATTTACTATGCAGCTGCCTATCATTTTTTTCCAGAGAACTTCCAGGGTTTTTTGTTCCAGTCTTGCCATTTCCTTCCATGTTTCTCATGGCACTCTCAAGAGGAAATCCAGATGTATTCTGTGGAACAAGGTTACATTTTGAAGGACCTGAAAATTTACAGTCTTCAGAATTAAAAGCTTTAAGGTCAAACTCTGCCTCATCTCATCATTCCTGTTTTCAAAAACCCAGAGAATCATAGAACAGCCCAGGTTGGAAAGGACCTCAAAAGATCATCTGGCCCAGCCTTTAAAACCTACTCCACTTTCCAAACTCAGGTTAGCCACTAAATACAGCTGCTGAATGAAAGGCTCAAGTTAAGAACACACATGCACAATTTAAAGGCAAACTTAGCCTATAGCTCCTGTCCTCAGCTTCAGTTCCCTCACAACACGGTCAGCCTCCCCTCTCGTCACCTCAGTTCATGAATAGTTCTTGGACTTTAGTTTAAATTAACTTTCAATTAAAAGTACTGCTCCTGAAAAATGAGCAGGGGTTATACATGTGAAGGTGTAGTAGACTCTAGAAGAACATACACTCCTATATGAGAATAAGTTTTAATCCCTTAATTACCAAGATACATGGAATATATATATTTATCTATATATGGGAGAGATATAGGAATTCATGATATACACCTCAAGCTTAATCCCACCCCGATATACCTTAAATGCTTCAGCTTGTGACTCTGAATCATAAAAGAGTTTGTCTGTAGATACCATCAGGCACAGATTTCAGTTTTGACAAATACTGCATTTTAAGTTTTGGAACACACGTACATTTAAAAATAAGAGAAGTGTGCTTTAGAAAAAGAAAACGAGATACACAACCAAGAAAAGAAATTGTCCTGCTGACTGAGACATTACCCGGAGGCACACCTACATTGAAGGCTGAACTACTTTAATACATTACAGAGGTATCCAAAGGTCTCTGCTCTCTACAGTCTATTATCTACATTCCCCCTCCAATAAATTTATACTTAGTTTACACAGATGTGTTTGGCAGAGCTTGAAAATCAGCTGGTGGATTCCCATTTGATTTTGTTCCTTTCAATGCAAGCCTCATAAAATGTTAAAAAAAAACAGAGACAATTACATTTGAGCAGCAATATGATTAAGAAAGGACAAAAGTCAGCATTAATATCAAATGATCCTGAC
Organism: Egretta garzetta; assembly: GCF_000687185.1. NCBI lineage: Eukaryota > Metazoa > Chordata > Aves > Pelecaniformes > Ardeidae > Egretta > Egretta garzetta. Next base: position 2,977 of record NW_009260187.1, read on the forward strand.
AGCAGCATATTTAGTAAGTCAAATTGGAGACAAAGATGATTCTTTTATCAAGACTCCCCAAATAAGGCTCAGCAAACAACTGGAGTTTAGGAGATAAGCCTTCATTTGCAAAAGGAGGACTAAACTACTCTAATTTGCCACTCCCACTTGAGACTTCGCTACTGCATACTTCCATCCATTGCCTATATTGTATATAATGAGGCTAAACACTTTCACATTTATTATGGTGACTAGTTAAAAAACAGGTTGCAATCAAGGAAAACCAAAGACAACAGCACTACTGGCACTGGTTATAACACCATTTATGACCTCACTGTCATCTGGCAGTTGCTGGCACTTAGAAGAATTAAGATTCTTTTTACTTCCTACTTCACAGCAAATCTTGTCAATCACCTTAAATATGACAGCAGGAAAATTATTTTGATTTTGATATAAAAATTCCAGTCTTTTAGAGCTCTCTCTGATTATTACTTTTGCTTGCACTAACCCGCTATTTTTTCTGCAAAGTTCTGAGGGCAATTTCTTACACTGTGCTAGAGATAAAAGTGATTTATGAAATTATTAGGAGAAAACAAGTAAAGATTCATACTTACAAATTGCAAAATGAGATAATTCATTATGTAGTCACTCACCTTATAATTTAACAAAGAGAAAATAGCACTGCAGCTGGTATTAATGTACCCAGCCAACAAAGCAGCTCACCACTCAGAACATTTTTTCAGAGTAAAAGATATCACTAAGTTGTATCAAAACTACCCTGAAGGGTATGCTCTCCATGAGGAGGTCACTTCAATTAACCTTAAGATTTAATTAAAACCAAAAACCAAGCCCCAACTGTTTCATTGTCAAAAACGATGAAGCATACCAAATAATAGTATTTTAAGTATTTTATCAGATCCTAGAACAGATCCAGGCAATTCTAATGCTAGAGATTAGAAATGCCTCCCCAGGTTGTTCACTTAAAGGAAAAGTCAGTGAAAGCTTCACTTTACTCCCACCAGAATATGTTTTATTTGTCTTTGATAATGATCCTTCTCTTTTCATTATCAGCAGGGTGCTATCGGGAAGCATTTAACTGCCTATAGACACAGCTGTATTTTAAAGACACACAGACACATTGAACAGCTGGACTGAAGTGTGTCTGTTTGCTCATCGCCACAGACCATTTTGGATTTCAGATTATTTTTTTCCCCTCTTTCCTTTTTTTGACTCAGATTTTGAGACAGTAGCATAAGCACACTCACTGCCATCTTTCTTCAAAACATAGCAGTTGCTAAGACACATACCATAATTTTCTGACCATAAAACTTCACCAACTAGAATGGCACTAGTCTGGGAAGCATCCAGTGTCATACCATCACCTATCCCTAAAGGGTTCTCAGAAAATGAAACCACACACCAAGACACTCCTAGGATCAGTACTTTGGCCCATGTCTTCCAGCCTCTTTCTGTAAAGCTGGAAATCAGGTATTTCTGTGGAACATTCGGGGCATAAATCCCAGATTCCAAGAAGAAAGTACAGAAAACCAAGTCTCCAGGATCCTTACTACAGAGCTGTCCAATGGGCTGGCATTTCAAAACAACTGTTAAACAACAAATCACAAGCAGAACACATAGTTACGTTGTGGACCCAATCTTCAATGTGAAATTGCCAACTACATTCTCATTTTTTGAAATGCCATGGTTCCGTCCTAAGCCAAAAAATTACCTGAGATGAAGGGACAGGGATGAAAAGACAGCTCCTTTTCCCTTGATCTTGCTCTTCACCTTCAAAATCCTCTATAGTTTCTTCAGAAGCTAATCTTTTTTTCTGCTGTACGTTTACTTCTGATTTTAATGACTCCATATTACTTTCTCCCCTTCCTTGGCCTTTATTCATTCTACTACCTTAAAAGAAAAATAAAAGGGTACTTTTGGAAAGCAACTTTTTACAGTGAAATCCTGATCACATTAGAAATCTAAAGCTACATCAAAGCAGAACACTGGGTAAGCAGCACAAGAAACATGTATGCTGTTTCAACAACACATTTTTCACTTCCCTCTTATGGAAGTATAAAGTATGTTTTAGAATGAAATAGATTTGAGGGAGAAATCTGAAGGAAAATAATAAACATGTGACAAAATATTCTGGACTGACTGTATCAGTATGACAGGCAATTTCATTTACACAATAGGAGCTGATCAAATAAACCAAATGTCCAAGGAGAACTTTTACCACAGTCCTTTTGAGTAAATATCATTTCAGGCTACCAGTTTATACACACAAACATCAATTAATTAGGACATGGCAAAAATCAGGGTATGCCCACTTGCCTAGTCAACCACATCAGAATTGATTATTTCATCAGCCAGTGACCAATAGAAAGAGAGCAAATGTTGTGCCTCTATTTGGAAAGCTTCGCATCCCAGTAAGTTCTCTGTACTGAAGTAGTATTTTCTAGACATACAGCTTAGAGACAGCTAGGGCCATTAAGGCAGTCTTGTTATAGCTCCATCTGCTGCAACACATTCAGAAGAAAAATGCTTGATGTCATTTTGCAAGACTTCAAAAACTCTCCTCCTTCAAAAAAATACAGACGTGACAGGGATATCTGTAGGAAGCAAGGAATTTTTCCAAATGTTAATGTCTGACTTCAAAAAACCAAACCAGTGTTCCTTTTCCAGTAGGAAGATACACAGAAGAGAAACAAAAGGGCAGCCTTTTCATTTTACTCTCTACCTTTTCATTCAATACCACCCTAAAAAGATGCAAATAATTTCACAGTTTTAAGGAAACATGAGATTTGCAGACGAGATTGGTTGTTTTATTAATGTAGCCTATTCTAAGCTGGAATCATTCTCTCACATAATGAATTTTTAAACGGCTCCAATAGTGTTTGTATGCATCCCTAGCTCCCTCAAGGTCAGGCCTTTGACAGCACACAGACACCCCTTGTCCACACAGCTCCAAATCTTAGCACCTGCCCAATCAAAATGTTGTCTTTGAAACAAACATTATACACAGATATATAACAAACATTATAGTACTTGTGGAGGAAAAACAAAACAAACAGAAAACCCCACCCACAAAAGAAAACCAAAACCCAAACATAAAAAAACCAATCACACTAGGGCAGGACTAAAAAACTCAACATAGCCAGCAGACGTCCACTGGTTCATGCAATTTTTTACATCCGAGGGAATAAGGCAGCAGGGAACAGTCTAGATTTGAAAGGCAGAGGAGGGGAATTAAAGTTTCTTTTGCTTCTTATAATTTTCTCAGAATTAGCTTTTGAGGAAAGAAATAGGCAGGGTAACAGATGGCTTACGACAGAGATGTTTAAAGCCAGAGTTGCCCAGGTCAATCCATCCAGACATCTACATTTACTATAGGAGATAAGCAGCAATTAGTCAGACGCTACATGAAATACTTCTGCAGGCCTGCTGAGGCATCAAGAGCCAAATTTTTCCATTACACCATCTCAGCAGAAATAGCAGATGGAAACAGAGGCATTAAAGAAAAGCTGTTGGACACAGAGGAACAGGGGCACACACATGAGCCACAGTTCATACACTTAGGCTGCCTAATGGAGGAAACTCAGCAGTTAGCACCTAAACCACCTCACACCTCACCACAGAACAGCAAGCAGGGTGAAGCGTGCAGTATTCAGCACGGAGAAAGACAGAAACGCTGAGGGAGCACTGTTAATGTACGTAGTCATTTTCCTTCTCTCATTTCTTTAGTCCTCCAGTTCCATCAATAAAAGTAACCAAAGCAATAAATGCCTTGTGATGTTTGTCAGAGAATGCCTAACAGCAGTTTTAGAACTCTTTACAAGCTCCCAGGACCAAAGCTGGACATGCCTCTTCTTGGGATTGTGCCAATGCAGCACCCTTGTGTCTCCCATTGATAGAGACTAAACATAGCATTCTGCTGCTGCTACCACTGATACACAGTAGTAAAAGTTTATCATACATTCCCTCTTGTCCTTCCTACAATGGGAAATTGCTGAATGCAATACTATTTTAGCCTCATACTAGTAAGAAACTACTATAACATGATGAACTACTCCTCCTAGGAAGAAACTTTGGACTAAGTAATCAAGTCTGATTCAGTCACGATTAAAAAACACACACCATCACCCAAAACCCCCCACCTTTAAAACCTGTGAAATGAGAAGAATCCAAATTTAGAAGGGCAATCAATGACTCAAATGTGGAAAAGGCTTAGAATTAAAGGCACAGAAACTACCAAGAGTTTATGCTCTAAACAAAACAGGTGACTTTACAGGAAAGGGCTCCAGAACATCAGATGTTCAGCTGTCCAAAGAAAGTATATTACCTGGCATAAAAAAAAAGAACAGAAAGAAAATCAACTGATCAGAAAGAGCTCTGGCACACCTGTAGGACTGATAACAAAGGAGACAACAGAAGTTAGCCCCTCTCAGCTGCCAGGCATAGAACACGGAAAGAGAAATAACACATTAACACTTTCTACTACCACAAATATATTTTAAGAAAATGAGATCAAAGCACGTAATTGTGTATTGGTGTGCAAACACACTACACTGCAAACCTACCTCTTTTCATTACAGGCTCAGAAATCCTCTGAACCAGGAGGTCTCTTTCCAGCATCCAAGATGGAAGCACTCTCTTTCTTTGAATAGATTTTGACTGTTCACTTTCATGATCATCATCAGGAGGAACCTGAAAGAATATTTACTGTTTAGTACCTTTCTCCAGTTACAAAAGAGGTGGAAGAACTAGAACACGAGTTTGTACACAGTTATGTCCTTCAAATGCAGCCTGGAGAACCACCTACTTTTTGGATGGTCCGTCAATACACCCCCCCCTCCCCAATCCTGCTCACTCAGGAAAACAACAGCTATAGAAACCTTCATGTAGTAAAAAAACCTCCTTAGATCTTTGAAATAAGTATCTAAAAGGCTACCATGTTGTTAGTGCAAAATATTCTTGTAGCAATAGCAATTTTTGTATATTCCAGACAACGAATTAACTGCAGTGTAGTTATCATAAATACACAACAGAAGCATATTTATATACTTGTATATCATACAATTCCAATCAATAAAACAACAGATATTTTGAGCATACAACTTTGCCAGAATTTACTTCGCACGGGGGGGAGGGGGGGAAACAAGGTTTATAAAACCTTTACTTCATTTTCAACACATGCTTACAAATATTAAATTCAATTTAAAAGTTAAGCACCCACCAAATGTCTGGAAGCAGCGTCATTTTTTCTCATTTTTGCAGTTCCCTGTATCTCAGGGTTGGAACATGCCGGTTCTATTAACGATGGACTACAAGACATCTCAAGAGGATGAAGAGTTGGTCCTCCGTCTGCATCAGCCTCCTGATGTTTTTCTGAGACAGCAAATTAACTTCTAGCTAGTCAATCTCATCATGAATATAAACATGTACTTAAACACAGAAGTTGGTCTGAATGTTTGCCATTAATACGCTTCTAAACTGAATGTAACACTCTTACATCAGCTTACAGAGGAAAAAACCATGCCTGCCTTTCCAGCTTCCACTGAAAGTATTTTGAACCAAAGATTTTTCCAATTGCTGCTGACCCCTACTGTAGTGTGTTTTGGCTTTTAAGTACATAATTTATACTAGTCACTGCCATGACAAAACTTTGAGAAAGCTGAAATTGCAGCTTAGCATTTGCTTTACTGTAAGCCTGTGCAACTTCTCAAAATTTTATTCTATACTAAAAGTCAGGTAACAGCACTAAGATAGTTTTCTGAACCAGATGCCTAATGAATCCAGCACTTCTTGTTCTCACCAAAGGCTGCAAGTCTGCAGCTCTGAGGTGACACTGCATACTCAAGTGCTTGAAGCTGGTTTTAAACGCCTCTGGCTCAGAGCCACCACATCCGAAATGCTTTTCGGTCATGAAAGTGCTCCGAAACTGTAACTGTTTTCCCATCAAGGCTTTGCCCTTCTTCTAGGCAATTCACTAGCACAGAAGATTAGGGGGGAAAGGGCCTGATGCCCGCTGCACAGCGCCACTCGGGGAGTCACTGTGTCCCTTCCACAGCTTTTGGCATTACACGGGCAGCACACGCTGAGCAGCCGAACTTTTCTGCCGTGAAGCACAAGAGGCCAAGCTCTGGCCAACCCCCGCCCCCGCTTTCCCAAACGGGCCCCTCCAGGTGCTTCTCGGGAGGTTTCGGTTCTGCACGGGCTCCCCCCGCCCTTCCCACCCGCGAGGGAGCAACGAGCCCGGACGCGGGGCTCCAGTCTGTGCCCCTCCAAACGCAGCGGCCCAAGGCACAAAACACCACTGGCCTCGGGGGGGCGGGGGAGC
>NW_009260187.1:9717-48712 GCF_000687185.1 Egretta garzetta
GCGGGGGGGGAGGAGGAGGAGGCAGAGGCGGCCCGGCCGACTTCGTGGCTCTCCTCCCTCCGGAGGTCAGCTCTCGGATTTTCAGCGACCTGGACGTTGAGAGCTTGTGTCACGCGGCCGTGACGTGCAAGGGCTGGCACCGCGTCATCGAGAGCAACGACCGCTTATGGAGGCACCACTGCTTGAGCGTGAGGGCTGTCTGCCAGCGGGAGATCGACTGCGATCGAGGAAACGGATATTCCTGGAAGGTAAATTTAACATCAGTGACGTAATGTCAGCAGCGCGGAGGCTTCTGGGAGTGTCAATAGAAATATGTAAAGAAATTACATCAGCACATCTCATCTGGCCCAGGCTGCTGGGAGAACTGCTGTCACCACAGCGTGGCTCGGTGGTGCACAGCTGGACACCTGGTTAAATATCCAGAGAGGCAAAAGCAAGGCTGTCCCATTTCCTACCCAGGTCACGCCTGGCCGCCCCAGCACACCCCGTTGAATCCTCACGTTGTCCCGCGTGACCTCAGCGCTGACATTCATTGTATCGAAGCCTGCACAGCCTGCACAGAAGAAAGCAGGGCCAGGGGGGAGAAGACAATGTACCCCCGCTAGGCAGTGCGTGCTCTCTAGTTGTATTTCCTGGGAATAGCTCTGCTGGTGAGGAATGACTTCCCAGAAATTCATCCCGGGTAACTCTGCCTCAGTGCACCCTGAGCAATGTGCATCCAGGAGAAAAAAAATGGGGTAGAGGAAACAAGCAGGAGCTCTGAGAAGCTGTTTCGAAACTCCCCCCATTAGAGCTGGTTGAGGAGTTAGGAGCTGAACACGCTGGGGGATCTGCCACTGTTGAGTCCAGCCTGCAAGCTGAGGTAGATCAGGAAGGGTGTGGTTTCACAGTTACTGCTCTGGACCAGCTAGAGGGTGATCCCCACCTCATTTCAGCTGGTGTGTTTGAGAACAGGGGTTGAAAAGAGAGAATCAGCAGCCAAAAAAAAAAAACCACCACCAACAAAAAAACCCACAACACCCCACCCACACAATTCTGGACTCTCACATTTCAGTAGAGTCGTTTCAGTACGAGGCAAAAGCCATGAGCAGGTAGTGGTTGCCCTTTGAATGCATAGACCTTACTGCTCTTGCACAGGAATTTCCCGTACTCCCTGCACTGATTCTCTATGTTATCTGGAGGGGATCTGAAGTAGAATCAAATGCACCAAGTCAGTATTTTTTTGCACTAAACGGTTGGCTGAAGAGTAGAATCCAGCCAGCCTGCATTAAGAGCCCAAACAAGAGTTAAAAATCACAAATAACCTAAATAGGAAGGGAAAGTGAAAGGCACCTCTTTTTATGAGGAATACTAATTCCTGGTTTAGGGTTTTCATCTTGATCCTCAAAGAATTGAGGCAAGAAGCGATTCTCCGCCCAACTTAGAACAGAAAAGCTGGGAGTAGACCAAGGTCTGCTTCTTGGCAGCAGTGCAACATCCTGGGCTTAGCGCCTAGATATCCAGAGACACATCCCAAATCCTTTTTCTAGCATTACTCTTTCAACGCAAAACTTACTTTATCAAATGCAACTTAAGTCAGTTCATTTCCATGATCTGAGCTGTCTGCTTTTCATCAGATCACATTACTGAGAAACTACTGGAAGAGCAAAGTGAAGCAAGAGTGGCTGAGTGGGAAGTACAGCAACATTCCTTCACAAAACAGCTTGCCAGAGAAAAGCATGTATCCAATGGATGTCGACACATGGGGAGAAATCCTGGAAGCAGAACTTGAGAGATGAGAAACCAGTGCTGGTTCTTGCAACTCAAGAACCTTCTATCAACAGCTTGCAGACTGCCAAACTGTAAATATTTTGCCATTCAAAATCAGTTGTGTTTACAAACATATGATGAAAGCTTCTCAAAAGAAAAGTTATGGGTTTTTATTTGCACTTTATCTGATTAATTTTCTGTAAAATTTGAAATAAGACTAAATATTCAGTTGTAATTTTGTATTTGTAAATTTAATGTTCTGCTGTGTTGTCAAAAAGATGTTGATTGTGCTTTCAGTTTGCACTTTTTATTTTAGAAGAGATAAAAGAAAAAAAAAAAAGTGTGTTTGACTTGAAGTGTGTCATATCAGCAGCACAACATGAGAGCCCACAGAGGAAGGCTGGGGAAGGGACAAATCCAGGAATTGGAAAGAAGAGAACAAGACAGCCACCGCAAGATCAGCTGAGCATCCCCAGTGCCCATCTCAAGGAATAGAGCCCTCACAAGGATCTTCTCTGAAGCTGCACCCACGGAGGTGTCAGATAGGGCAAAATTTATTACTTTAAACAAAATAACGTGGATAACTGTACAAGATAACACAACTTTGTGTATTTTTGTAGTCAGGCTAAAACACATTCAGAAGCTCTGTTTTCTCCTGTATGATGATCTGCCATCACGCAGGCGCTGCTTTACCAGCACTGATTTTTGGCACCAACTTTAAAAACTGCTGCTAGTAAAAAGAGGAGATGCCTGTCACATTACTTAACACAAAAGGGACCACAAAATCAATTTATTACAATTCTGTTTGAGTATCACCTTTATCTACCTACTTTGCACTAAAAAGTGAAGTAAATGAGAAAATGCTGGGAAGGTCCCTATTGCTTGAGGTATTCCTATCCAATTCAGTCACCAATCTGGGACCAATTTTCTATAGGAAGATTTCTACCATGCTTATGAAATTTCATTAATACAAAGTGATTTCAAATCAATTACGGTGGACTTCGGCAGAGGACCTTCTGGCAACGTAAGGACAGAAGTGTCCTGTCATACACATGAGGCTCAATGGCACTAGATCAGGCTCCTGTTAGATACAGTTTTACTTAAATGAGGTCCAGCCCTGACCTTTAGCGGGGGGGTGGGCCAACAACACTAGATGGAGCAGTAGAGCAGTTTTGCTTTTAAAATGCAAGCCATGGTCCTCTGGGCTAAGATCCAGGAGAGGTTTTTGTTCGATAGTGCTGGTGGTTAAACAAACCATTAGTTTAAACTTGCTTCCAACTTACATATTTTTACTTTCTTACAGTTATTTAACCATTGCAGAATATCTGGTGAAAATATCTACTATTTTTTACTCCCCTTTGTTGCAAGTGTCTGGGCTCACAGCCTATTTGTCGTAGGTGCCCGTATCTACAGGCCAAGGAAGAAACAGAACAGCCAGGCGAAAGTGGTAGTTCCAAAATGCTTCCAAGAACAGTATGTCACCTGATGCCTTTTCTAGGCATTCAACAGATTTCATCAAAACTGATCCACTTCCTTCAGCCTCCTACATTTTCCCCTTTAGAACAAGTTTTTGGTTCATAAGAACCAGTACCTATTCTAAATCAGAAGTAGCATATCAAATTGAGACAGCTTTCTCATCAACAACATTGTGTGACACAATGAAATGACTGGCTAATGTTTCTTACACACCTTTTTTAATTTATTCCTTACAGGTAAGTGTTAGTCCTAGGATCAGGATCCCATTGCACCGGGTTTTATAAAGCTGCATAGCCTCTCTCTTTACTACCAAAAGAGTTGACGCTGTTCTTGTGGGACAACTACTACGTTAGCCAAAATGGATGCAGTACCCCAAATTCACTGAAGCTGCCAAATACGGCTGAAGTGTAATATGGAATAAAGAGCATTGCTAAGTATAGTGACTGTAGCACAAAGCTCAATGAATTGCAAACGCTGCTTCCTTTATTATTAGCTATTCTGCTAAGATTGTATCTAGTTAGCTCAAATAAAAAAAAACCAAACCAAAACCAAACCACACCCAAGTACAACAGTTTTTCCACTGAGGGTGCTGCCTCACTCCCTTCTGACAGTATCTTTTACCCTGACTTTAATAGAGCTAGAAGTTAAAAGGTGCATATAAATTAATAAAAAAGAAAATAAGATTAGCAGTACATTCTCATCACCTCAGAAATGCCCAATTTATTAATCATAAGACAGGAAGAGGGCACAATAATGGATCTAGTCCCTCACCCTGCCTCCTGTTACCTCCAGTCTCTGTAACTCCCAGACATTTATCCCCTTTCTGCTCCTTTCCTGCCCCTCAGCTGTTGGTTCTCATATATTTGTCTCAGGATACAATTTTTAAATAGAGTAATTATTCTGGCATAAATCCTGACACAGAGTTGTTTCACTGTGCACTTAGCTGTAGCTTTTCCCCTGTTCTCATACAAGTGTAGGAATTGCCAGTATTTGTTTGTCATGCCTCTACCTTGGTCCAGATCAGGTGGCCGTGCCTCTTTAAACATACAAGGAATTAAACACTCAGCTATGCAATTAGGCAAGCCCCGGATCTTTAAACCTGGAGTAGCAGTGGTGTAAGTTTCTCATGAAAAATCTATTACCGAATTAAAAAAACCCAAGTATTTAAGTACAAGTTCTCATGAAAATAAAGCTTGCTTCCCCTCCCCACTCTCAGCCCCTCCTTTACGGGTTTTAATTTCCTCTGGAGATTTCATTACATCAATGCTGGTTTTCTGTTCTACCCCTCTCTGCCCTTGCACCACCTACACACCTACCCCGCAGGCTGGATGTGCTCGCTTCCCTTTAAAGACACCCCAGCAGCACCCATCACTCCAAACAGCGGCACTTCCTACACCAGCTGGTTTGGGCTCATCTCTTTCCCCTCCTATCTGCAAGCAAAAACCACTGACATGTCCATGATGGGAAGACTGTACTGGTGCCTAAATTAGTGCTAATGTGTAGGTATCCTTCCCTCAGTGTCCTCAGCAGCTAAGGCCACACATGTAAAACCCACCTACCACCCCAGGACACACATCAGCTAGCCTCACAACTAGGTGGCTAGCGAAACCATTTTTTCCACTCCAGTGCCCAGCTCTCTGACCTGTAAGTTTCTGAGGAAGTGGAAAGTTCTACTTTAAGCAAACCCTGCTGACCTTTCCACTACATCCACACACCACTTCTACCCTCCTACTCAGAAGGCGTCAGCTGCAGAAATGTGCCCAAGTCATCTGTCACTCGGGCATCCCATTAGCCACATGGCCTTCCTGCCTTTCACCCTCCTGCCTGCCCGGCTTTCCTAAGGCAGAGCGTGAGCATGTGAAGCTTGTGTGGTCCTCTGCCCACACACCCCAAACTATGCAACATGGGCTCCAAACCAGCCAGGCTTCTGGGATTAAAAAAAAAAAAAAGTTTCCCTACTGCACAAAATGTCTTGAGCTGCTGCACACAGCTGGACATCAAAATGCCTGACACTGAAGCTCAACCTGAGGTCCCCCAAGATCAGTATTTTATTTCTGCATTTCCAAAACTACCTGTGGTATTAGAACCTTTCTTGTGACTACTTGGTATTGCAGCGTTCCAATTTTGAAGGGAGGAGCTGACAGTGTGGCTTTATTTCATCATGGTGCAGGATGTGGCTTTGGGCCATTGCTATTAAGTCAGACTAAATGAAAAAGAAAGCAGGAGATGTTTAATCACCACAGACTTTCCTTCCTTAAATCACTCAAATTTCAAAGCTAATTTTGTCAAGAGAAGTGTTTCTCCTGATAGGCAGGCACTAATGTTTCACATCTCTATCCTGTTCATCTCTGGAAGGTCCCGAGTGACAGAGTTAGTCCAACTAAAGACAGAACAGCTGGGCTCAGGATTGGGATCAGCTGCTTCAGCCTGCAAGAGCTGACAGGTAATAAAGGCATACTGTCCTAGTTTCAGCTGGGATAGAGTTAATTTTCTTCCTAGTAGCTGGCATAGTGCTCTGTTTTGGATTTAGTATGAAAAGAATGTTGATAACTCACTGATGTTTTAGGTTTTTCCTAAGTAAAATCAAGGACTTTTCAGCTTCCCACACTCCGTCAGGGGCACAAGAAGGTGGGAGTGCAACCGGCTGGGACAGCTGACCCCCACTGACCAAAGGGGTATTCCACACCACAGGACGTCCTGCTCAGCATATAAATTTTGGGGAAGAAGGAAGGTGGGGACGTTGGGAGTGATGGCGTTTGTCTTCTCAAGTAACCATTACACATGATGGAGCCCTGCTTCCCTGGAGATGGCTGAACCTGCCTGCCAATGCTTGTGCACTTGGCTTTTACTTTCCCCATTAAACTGTCTTTATCTCAACCCATACATTTTCTCACTTTTACTCTTCTGATTCTCTTCCCCATCCCACCAGGAAGGAGTGAGCAAGCAGCTGGGTGGGGCTTAGTTGCCAGCTGGGGTTAAACCACAACAGATACAGATGGGAGGATTTGGGTGGTGGTGGTATTTTCTCCCCAGATGAACTTGCATATCAGATTCCCAAGAGCATCCTGCACTTTGCCATTGTTTTTCAGCATAGTGCTTGTTAGAAAAGTCTGTCCCCGAAACCATGGAAGAAATCACCTACTGCGTTTAACGCTGCCCGTCAGCAGCAGCTTCTGATCAGCCCAACACTGCTAACAATTGGGGGTTGGTAGTGCAGGTTTGTTTTGGTTTTTTTTTTTCTTCTTCAGGCTTCAGTGCTAAGGGCTAGACCCACTTCAACTATTCTGGTAAACCAAAAAAAACCAAAAAAAACCCAAGCTACAACTGTGGGTAGAAGAGGGAAGAGGAGAGAGGTGATGGAGAGCAAATTCAGTGGTCCTGGGGGATCTATCAAGATGAAACCCAAGAGGACAACTCTATGTACCAGGACACCTGCCTGCAGCCACCTCTAACTCCTCAGAATCATCCTGTCCAACATCACTACCCATGCACAGCAACCGTGGATTTACAAAGCTGTGGTGGAGGGGAATAAAAAGCACCCTGCTAGAGCATGCAAATCAGGTACAACATTGACTTTTTTGAATCACATTTTAAAATACTATTAGAACTGTGTGTGCTGGTTTTAACGTACAGTCCTTAAAGTCTTAACAGGCAAAGGAGCTCCTGCTTGCCAATACAGGAGCATCGACTGTACAGGCTGGATTTTGCCGAGATGCCAGACACTTAAAGCTCTACACAAAGACTTCTCCAGATGCCACAGGACACCTTTAGTCATGCGATAATGTATTAGCCATAGCACTAAATATTGCTTTTAAACTATTGGTGATCTCAGAACACCAAATACAAAAGACCACAAGATGCTACCAGCTACCTAAGTGGAGGATTCAACTTGAAGGCTGAATTGAAGGTACAGGTTGAGCAAGTTGGGGACAGAGGGAAAACTTCAAACCAACCAGCCACCTTAAGCCTTTAATCCTAACAGGGGAAAAAAGAAACATTGAGAAAGGCAAAGTATTTTTTTGCAGCAGCAGTACCTTACAGCTAGCTAATAAATGAAGTATGACAATACCCCTAAGAACTTCACTCATCTGTTCAACTGAGGGAATATTTTCAATAGCTTCCACTATCATTCTGTCACAATGCTAAAGAACTGTACAAGTTTAGCTAGGAAACCCTAACACCGAGGTTTCCCAAGATATGGTATATAGCCATTAGACAATATAGCCAATAACAGAAACATGCCTCAAGCTTCATCTAGTGTGGCTGACCAAACTAATCAGCTTTTCTAATGTACCTTCATTTTTGAACTTCACTAGTCTGTAGACAATTTTATCACTAAGTTACGCTGCTCTTTAAAATCATTCTAACTTGCAACTCTTATCAACACATGTACTTCGAGATAACAATGCTGGAGGCTCCTCCTTAAATAGGGAGACTAACAGCACTCAATACCCTTAAAGTAACCAAACATCTATACACAGCAGGTAGGTATGAGGAGACGAGAGGAAGTTTTTGCTGTTCTAAAAGGGTGACTAAAGACCACGTGGTATGTTACAGCACATCTAAAATAGCACTAGGCATTTATGTCTCTGTCCGAGTTCTACTCTATGAGGCTTAAAAATCAGAGCCACAAGCTCTGTTCAGATTAGGAAGTTTAGGTCAAAATAGCTTTAAGAAGAAGGAGGTGGGGTGGAGGGAAGAGGAGAAAGGGGAAATTGAAGATGTAACGTGGGGAAAAAAGCGCCTTCCTTTAAGTAAAAATATTCAGCTAAAAAAAAACCAAAAAACCTTATTTCACCACTTATGTACCAGAACGATGAAATATTTCCTTTTATTAATCAGAAAACTCCATATGAGTGTCAAAAATCTGATATAAACAACTCTTCCTGTTCAAAACCACCTCACATGCATGTTGATTTTGTTACTGTGCTTTCACCATCACATACTAGGGAGACACAAAGCAACTTAAGCCTTCAAAAGCATAACACCTACATACTCACATAACAGAAGCAACAAAGGACAAAAGAGATAGTTTCTTATTTTTCTTTAGATATTCTTGGGTGCGTAAGAAAGGATTTTCAGACTTTTCCTTATGATGTGGATTCAGGTACATGAAAAGACTGATTATACATTGATTCTACAATTGATACTCTATCAGTCTGCCATAGGTTGTTCTAGTATAAAGAGAAAGGGGCTAATGGCAATACTAAGAATAAAGTTCTCGATATCCTTTTAATATCTGGGTTTCAGGATGAGAAAGATTGAGGTGTCTAGTGTTGGATTTTTTGATTTTTTTTTTGTAATTAAACTAGTTGATCCCCAGTTCATTCTCCTCTCCCTTGATCACCCTGGCTTATCAATATTCAAGATTTTGGTGAAAGACACACTGAAGGCAATTTAAAAAACAAATCAAAAAACCATTATTTCCCTCCCTTACAGCTGTTGGAAGCAAAAATCCAAAGCATTTGCCTTTGATTCCTTTCCTCTCTCAGTTATCTTTTAATGGGATGGAGAGAAAGAGGGAAACGTTGCCATCTTAATAAAAGGCAGAGTCTATGCAGGGAGGGTGAAGAGTTTTACTATATCCTGTTACACTTACAATGGAAGTCCAATGAAGTATGAAAAGTGGCATTTTCCTCAGCTTTTATGCACAGTTTTACTCTGCCTTCAACCAAACAAAGGAAAAAAAAAAATAAGCCATTTACAAGAACCAGAAGCAAAGCGTAGAAAGCCACAGTTCTGGTTCTAAATGCAAAGCAGGAAGTCCTATGTTCTAATCCAGAAAAAAAAAGTTATTCTGAAGCCTCATGAGTAATAATAAAGAGCCTCGTTTTCAGAGATTCTTCAATGGTGTTTTTTGTTTGCCTGGCTTGCAGATAACCAACCCACCATTTTAAGAGGTAAAGCAGTTCCTAAAATACCTTAGAAAGGTGATGAAGTAACCACATTCAAATTATTCTTCATGCACCAGATTCAGGCTTCAATTATATCATCCCCACACACAACAAAAACAACTCACAGATACAGATGGTGGCTCCTTGCTACATTCATTTTGCAGATCAGCCAGGACTATCTCATTTTCATACTGAAGCTACTTCCATAGAGCTGGCAAAAGACTCTCTCCTCCTTCAGGCTCTGATCCAGCAACTGCTGAAGCCAGGTGGGAGCACTGCAGAGGCTCCACATTGCAACGAGGCTCCCTTGTGCAGCCAAGCCACATGAAGTGAGCAGGCAAAGTCACCTGGAAAGGCACCAGCACTTCACCGGTCCGAACACTGATCCTACCTCAACTGTTTGCTTTTTAAGTTGTCTGTTTTCCTTAGTGTCACACCAGTAACACAGAAACATATGAGACATACTCAGGAACCCCACTCCTGTGTAGCAGAGAAAGGGTTAGAAAACAAGAGGAAGACTCCTCACTCACTGTCAACACTGGTCACAAGAAGCAGGACTGAGATTTCCATCCTGTGTCCTGATGTTAAAGGGCAAACATCTGACACTTTATACACTGAGAACTGTTCATCGTACAGGCTAAATAATATAACTATGCAACTACTTAATTGTATAATCTGGAAGAAATCCTTCAAACCAGAGGCTGCGCAAACACCCTCACTTTTTATTTTATCCTAGCTTTTCGAAAGAACCTCTTTCACATTGCGGCATATTATTAACATACAAGAGCATATATATTCCACTTTTATTTACTTTAGGACAAACTCAACATAATACATTTACTTAAAAATTATTTAAGTAGGTAGGCTAAAGAACTTGGCACTATTTATTGCATGGCAGATGCAGTTTTCTCAGGCTGCCAAAGCCTTCAAACCCAAGAACTCCTCCAAGAAAGGTGGCTGTTGAGAAAAAAAGGACCAGAGCACAGATACCCCTGTTAGCCAGCAGGAAACCCAAGTGGGAGACAGAAATTTGAAGCCCATCTTCAAGTCTTCTACTACACACACAAGTTCACACGGAGCACGGTAAAATCTCTATACAGCAATGAGGAGACCACAGTTCACAAGTGAAAATACATGCACTTCTCAAAACACAAACTGAAGGCACCCACAGAAATACTGACTACCAACTACTAGCATAAGACTGTTATCTACTCACTTAGCTTTTAAAAGTTCCTCCTATAGTCTCCTACAGTTCTAAAAGGTACAAACTGAAAAAAAAAACCCCAATGAAACAAACAACCCCCCAAAAACACCCCCAAAACCCCCAGTCTGCTAAAATGTTTCTGGCCCTTACCAAAAAGGTTATTTGAGAGAAGTTCTCAGGATTCTTAGTGTTGGTGCTACACAAGCTGAACTCAGAACAAATGGAGGCACATTACAAACAATAAAAAGTGCTTTACCAGAGCCCTGGTAAATCAAGTTGTTTAAACTTAAAATAACTTCTGACTTGAGAATTAGGAAAAAAAAAAAAAAAGTAATTGGTGTTTAACATTTGTAATAAAGTGAAGTCTAAGATGAAGACAGAAGCAGTATTACTACTCTGAAGAATTATCTGCAATATTACAAGAACAAATGCAAATAAAACCTTTGTCTAAAATAGAGGATTGACACTACACACTAGACAGTCCCTCAGAGGCCTTAACTAGTTTCTTCCTCTTTATGAACAAACTTTGATTAAATATAAACTGCTCTCTTACTAAAACCACATTTTCAGTAGACCTTTAATACTTTCTGTTAACTACTTTTTCAAATAAAAAGCAAATACAACACACTGCAAAGAACAGCACCAAAATAACTACATTTAGTAACAAAGTAATGTTAAACTTACCCTTCAGAAGAAAGCTGCAGCGCAGGGAAAGTAAACAGCTCTTAGAAACCACTGCTAGAGACACATTAAGACAGCTACCTCCATCTGTGGTGTTTACTGGATTATAAAAAGTAACACCTGTGGCTGAAGGCTTGTTGAGTGGTTGCATTCCTCATGGATGTTATTTTTTCAGTGTATATGTGTGTGTTTTGCTTTGTCCTGTTTTCTTTTACACCACGGAAGAAGGAGCTCTGTGTCTACATGGTTAATAATTGTCCCTGAAAACCCGACTGTAGTAAGCACGCAGTCAGCATTCCAGGGAAGGGAAAAGTGCTCAGTGTAAGATGTGGCACGTCAAGCACAAACCTAAGAGGACCTTTATAGCCGGTTATATCATACAAGTCTTATAGTAATTGAAGACTATAAATATAGTCCTTATCCACAATGGTTTATTTTGCTGTCCTTTAGTCTGTGAAAAAAAGACTAATTCATGTTATAAGTAAAAAAAGGAACTGATGTTGATGTAGTAATTGCCGAATGCATAGAAGTGTGATTTAAATAGTTAGAGGGTGAAAACAGATGGAGGAAGCATGGCATACGAAGGTCTGCTCGTCTGTTTTTCCTCTTTCAATTAGTAGTTCCTTGTACTAGGCCTGCTGTCTTGTCTCTTGTACTAGCATTCGGGATACATGCCTGTTCTCTTCCATGCCTTCTGAGTAACTAGGCTGACCTCATGATCTATGATAGGCTTGTAGTTGCTTTTTAATACTGAATTCCCTTGGACAAGATCTATTTATAGTATCTCTAGAAATTGTAGTGATGTAAAACTAACCTTTTTTTCCTCACAGACAGACACCTATTACAGTAGTCCTCGCCACCTTGTCTCAATGCCAGGAGTTCTATGCTTAGCGACTTCCCTGTCTCAGTTCAAGGGTTGCGACAATAGTCATCATTTCATGCACAATTCCTAAGGTCAGACTGCTGGTGCCATTCAGGTACCTGCTTTGATTTTCAAAAGTACTGCCATGAGTTAGGAAACCAAATGTCTTTAAAAACTAGCCCCATAACCACCATGATCCCCAATTCCTCCCTTGTGAAGAGCTTATTAGAGAGAAAGGTCTGTGAAATTTATTGTTTTTTCTTGTCATGCCTTGTCTGAAAATGGACTAGAGCACATTCACCATGGAATGCAGAGCTAATTATCATTGTCAAGAAATATGTGAGAACCTGACTAAAAAGAAAAGTTTGGAGTCACCCCCACTACCAGTCTCAGGCAAATGAAAGCATTTATAGCAGGAAATGTACATAGGGTGGCATCAGGCACACACTTCCAATCTTCACATTTTTGCCAAGAAGTAGACACACCTACAAACCCTTGTGATCTATCTTCAAAGGAACTACCTGTGAGGTTAGAGACCCTATTGATACAATCTGGTACAAACATCAAAGCTCTTCCAGAAATACACTGGCTAGCATCATCTACCAGAGAAAATACCATTTGCACGTGGGCAGCCGTACCCTTCACTGGGCACAGGGAAAAATGACAAGGTCAGAGAATGATAAAACTTTTTAGTTTTATTAAAAATTGGCATTTGAAACCCTCCTTTGCCAAGCTGAGAAAGTTTCTGTTGTTTAGCTATGTGGGGGGGTTTTTTTTCTGTTTTCCCCATACCATAGGGTATTTTGGGGTTAGTGAGCTCTGAAAGCAAAAATAAGCAGCAACCACAAAGCAATTATCAAGAAAGCAGGCTGAGCAAACAGGGTATCTTTTTGCCATGAGTCTTCCTTCCTCAGAAGGACAGACCAGGCTTCAATCATCCTGTCAGCTTGTGTGAGATACAGGAAATGCCTGCCAGAAGCAGATTTCCTCTAGATGTCTTAAATGGACATGACAATGCAGTCTCTCCAAGGCTGCGTTTTCTTTTGTGATAAGCAATACCAAGGCAAAAGAGCTTCAGGCTCATTAGCTCAGATACAGGTATAATTAAACAGAATTGAAAAGAAGCTTTAGTTCCAGATTTATTTTTAGACTGAAGAGACCTGAATAAGAACTCTTAAGGATGAGGTACCTTATTAGATCTATAAACAGAGTTTTAGAAGTTTTGAAGTTTACTTGCACTCAGAAACATCATTCTGCATCAGGAACAACCTACATGCAGAATCTGACATTAACTTGACTTTCAACTCCTGCTTCAAGTTTAAGACTTAGAATTTTGATACATAGTCAGACAAAAATATAAGGATTGATCAGGTAAACTGACCCTGCCAAATAATAATGTTTATTTCAGTTACAGCAAGCACAAGGTTTCTCTTATATTACTAAGGCACAGAACCAAGGACTAAGTTTGTTGCTGGAGGTTAAGAAAGAAAAACCTAAACAAAACCACCTCCATCAGTAGTTCAATTAACCAACCCATGGATCCTTTCCCTTCTGTAAGATTCTTAATTCAAATACAGGCCAGATCAGCAAAACATTACATCCTACCAACTGCTTTGGAGACCTAAATGAAGGGGAACAATGGTCCTAGAGCAGATTCTTGTGGAGAAATTTAGCAAAGGTCAAAATCAGTTGATAAAGTTGAACTGAGATTGCTTTGTGTTTGGAATAGTGTGGCAAGAGACTTTTCCTCATACTGCTGTCATTGAGCTGTACTTGCTTTCCACATGGCATTTCCATAGTTGGCCAAATTCTTCCCTTTCTTAACACAGAAGGATTATAAAGGAGTGGATCAGGTTTTTAAGTGAGTTGACTTCTTTCTTTAAATCTATGGCATTAATTGTACAGGCAAACAAGCAGTAAAAAGATCTGGTAAAAAAAGTGTGAAGTTTGTCTTAGGAAGACTTTGAAATATCTGAAGATACTGAAACAGGCTGAGTGGTAGGTGACTAGTAGATTTCCTCACTTACAGTCAGGCATGACTCTGTCCCCTGTTAATGGTGAAATTCTCACTATAAGCTAATTACTCTAAGCAGCACACACTAATATGGCATGTTATATGCTACAATTTAATAAAATATTACCATAACACAAATGGAAAAATGTTAGTTTGTTAGTGCCCTCTACACAATTGAAACTTACTACCCACCCTCACCCCCAACCCACAAGCCTTAGGACACCTTTCTGGACAATATTGCATTCTCTCAGTGAAATGCTAAAACTCCTGGTTGTTTTGAGTAACTCATTCCAGTCGTCTGTCTTCTCACTGGCAGATCATCTTCATTTTCCAGTCCTAGCAACTGCCTGAATTGCTTTGATCCACTCTGTACGCTCTGTGGATGAGGCTGCTTGCAAGTAATAGTGGATTTCATTTGCTGTGATGATTTCAAAGAGGATGTTGTCAGCATCATACTTCTTGGCTATAGGGAAGAAATAAGGAAGTCAGCTATGAGAGAATAAAGTCTTGTATTTACAATGTCCCTTCCTTGATGCAGTGCAAGGGGATTTCCCCCCTTTCTACAGTTGTGCCTGATCAGGCCTTCACAAACAGACTGCAAGATTGGGTCCATGAGATAGGTGTCTCTCTCAAAGAAACAACCCATGAATTCTGCACATTACACCTTCAGGAGTCTCTGGTTAATTGATCTCCAGTCATGGAAGGATCTGCAATCCTGCAGACTGGTCATATTCCCCAAACCCCTCCTGTGCCTTGCCAGCTACAAAAACAAGACGCTTAAGTTTACACCCAGAATCTCACGTTCTTTTCCTATCTGCCAGCACAGCCTACACAGGTGCTGAGATGCCAACGGACTTTCTTGCTGGGTATGGTAGTCTGCCTCTCCTGTGGAGGGGAGGAGTATGCATGGAATGAGTGTTTCTTGTTCCCTGCAGCAATGCTTAACCGTTGCTGCTCCCACAACTTCTGGTTTTGGGAGGGAACAGAATGTAATTTGTTAGCATATCCATTTCCAGCATAAAGCTTCCATCCCAAATTCATCAACTAGAAAGAGAAAACTCAGCTTACTTTGTCTAAGGCCAGTTATCCTAACATAGGGATGGTGTCATTCTTTTGACAAGTCTTCTCTAAACAACTGACAAAACACAAGCTTCCCTGTTGCTACTTTTACCACAGTATCCTTCTCCGGTAATTAAGACAGCAACAGAGAGACTAGTTACTAGAAGAATTACTGAATCATTGCACATAGATTGCTTTTGAGTAAAAACCACTTGTTATTTCAGGCAGATTGAAAGAATGTACCAAAAACTTGTTAAACAGCTCATTCAATATGGTTTCCTTACAGTCTGGCATATCTTCCACTGCTGTCACCACGCAGCCTCTCAAGTGAATTGCTCCTAGTGGTTCTTCTCCCTGGTGAGGACATGAAATCGAAGTGAAATGCAACACTTCTGAAACTGTTCACTTGTTAGTATCTTGCTACAGAATAGAAACAAAAACATTTGCTGACTTAGTATGTCACCTGAGAAACCAGCAGATCCTCAGTCTGTGTGTGACATAGCGGGGTGGGAGGGGGGTAGGGGGAAGACCTGCAAACAAATATGGAATCTCTTTGGGGATTTGGAATTCAGGATCTGCAGAGTATTTAGCATATCCTGATCAAAGCTACAAGAATAATATAAGCCTTGTGCCAACTATAACTTTTCTTCTGATGTCACAGTGAATATGAAAGATTAGTTAGAAAGAGTAGATCTTAGAAGTATTCTTACCAAGCAGCAGGAGCATCTATACCCTTATGTACAATTTGGCCTCTTGCACACTTCAAGACTGTGATAGTCAAAGAACGAGTGAAGATGCATTTTTGTTGGCATGAGTTTCAAAGAAGCAGTCCCTATAAGATGATACCTCAGCCCTTTGGGAGGGGATGCCAGGAGTGGGAAAGGCAAACTGGGAATAGGGAGGTCAGAAACTCCTCAGTGTTGATCCTCCAGTATGTCTACGCTGTCTCTGCCAAGGGGGACAGCAAGGGGGGCATGGCATAAAGCACCTGTAACCCACAATGGCACTGCTCCTGCAGCAATGCAGGATGAAATAAAACCTGTAGGCTGAACCTGCCTGAATGCCAGCTTTTGGGGGGCAGGTTTTGCCCATGGCAATGCTCTTGCCTTTCTTCAGAAACGGAATGCCATGTCTCAGCTTGACACAGAAAACACCTCAGTTATAACTGCAAAATGACTGCATTGTGTTCATTTGCACTTATGACCTAGTTAATTTAAATCAAGTAAGAGCACAGTTTAATTCTAATTAATCACAGATAAGAGGTGAGAGCACAGTTCAGTGTTTCCCGTTCCACAGGTCTGGGTGGCACTTGCCACCCTGACTTGGCAGCCCCAGAAACTATCCTTCACTCTGCTTTTCCAGAGGATGGCTAGGCCCCGTGAGCACAAACAGCCCCGCTGTCCTGCTCGTCTGCCCTATCACACATTGCCATGCAAATACTCCATTCAGATATTTCTACAAGGTGTTGGCTTTAAAAAAAAAAAAAAAAAAAAAAAAGAGGGTAATAAACAAAATATCTCTTACTCCAGCAGGATCATAGTAGTGAAGATATGCAGGATCTTCTCTTAAAACAAACTTTCTCACTTTCCAGTTCTTCCTCCGATGTCCCTAGGAAAATTCAAAACCAGGAATGTCATGAACTGCTTCGCCTGCATGTGCTGACAGTCAGCTTACCCACATATGAGAGAACAGGCAAATACAAAAGGAAAAAAGCTGAATATTTTGGACAGAAAATATTCACTGGAATAGGATTTGAACCTGGCCTTTCTGCATCCCACTGTTTTGCACAAAAACTGGGCTATCACACGTGTTTCTCTTTTTATTTTTTTGTACTAAGTACAACAGCTTCAACATGGGAGATTCCTCTAAACACATCTCATAGTCTGGTAACTATGAGATTCACATAGGATATGTGAGACTTGGGGCTTAAATGCTTGCCAGAAAACATGGCTGCAAAATGTCTTGCAGGAAGGTACCTTGAACTATTGGCAAGAACAAACAACAACAACGGCTTATTTGGCTCAAGCACCCTGGAGAGGGTTCATTGCTGAGAAGCTCAAGCAGAAGTTGCACCACCTTCTGATATGGATATAGATGTCTCATTGCTTTCAGCAGATCTTGATTTTCCCCACCCATAATTTCAGTCTTGAAAACGGGCATTCTCAGCAGAAGCAGTGACACTTCCAAGCAATGAGCCACAACTCACTGAAAGTGACCAAATCCAGACTAACACTGGTGGAAGACTATTGTGAATCACTTCCTCTCTGCATTTCAAAATATTTGTTTCTCAATTAACTACGCTGATTGCAAGGAAGCTCTTACTAACTAATCAGGGGTGAATGTGACAGGGTAAAAGTCAGCATAAAGACACCTATCTAATTTTTTTCATTGCTTTTGAGCAACCTGATGGAGCAAGAGAAATACAAGTGAGCACCACCAAAAGTTCTTAGGCTCCCATGGGATATTTTAACAGTGGAAGTTCAGACTTGATATTAGGAAACATTTCTTTACCAAGAGAGTGGTGAAACACTGTAACAGGATTCCTAGAGAGGTGGTCGATACCCAATGTCTGTCAGTGTTTAAGAGGCATTTGGGCAATGCCCTTAATGATATGCTTTAACCTTTGGTCAGCCCTGAAGTGGTCAGGCAGTTGGACTAGATGATTGTTGTAGGTCCCTTCCAACTGAACTACTCTATTAATTGAAGAATCCTGGTCTTGCCTTCAGTTCACTAATGTCTGTTTGCAATTGCCTCAGAAAGTAAGTATCTTACCATGACATTCACTGTATTGCTTAAAGTTTTGATGGAAAGGGAGGTATACAGTTATCTTCCATCTTACAGATGCGACACGATCAAACATTAGTGACCTTTGTTCACGTATGCTGAAAAATCTTGTGAAAACTGGCAACTGAATCCAGTTGTGTGTCAAAAGAGACACTGGATT
This sequence comes from Egretta garzetta, assembly GCF_000687185.1. Lineage (NCBI taxonomy): Eukaryota > Metazoa > Chordata > Aves > Pelecaniformes > Ardeidae > Egretta > Egretta garzetta. Next base: position 27,601 of record NW_009260187.1, read on the forward strand.
AGGCAGCCTTTTTAACTGAGTTCAGTTCTGCATTGTCCCAATGACTTGTCACATCTCTTACTTTAGACAGTTTATAATTTTAATTAGGAAAGAAAGAGTGCTTATTTCATAATACGAGCAATAAACCTCGTAACACTGGGCAAAAGCCCTGCTGCCATGCTACAGCAACCATTCTTTGTGCAAAGGCAAGAGGGACAGAGATGAAACCTGTCAACTGTGGAGATATCATAGGCTAGTTTCTCTTCTCTAAAGCTTTTACTTGTAAGAGAGTAATCTTATATCCATGCAACATCATCCCAGTGACAGGATGAAACACATGCAATACTGACCTGTTTCAGCAAACATCCTTGTTTGACTACTATGCCTCTGAATTCTTCTTTCAGGACCACATCATCATCACTAGAATTTCCCTCGCAGAAAAACCCACTGTCTGGCTGCAAGACCACAAGAGAAAATTCAGAAGTTACACAGCTGCTGCATGTTTATGTACACATACAATTCTGGCTTCTCCTTGGCTTCCCTCCACCCTGGTTTTTGCCACCCAAAAACTGAACCCTTTTACTAGAAAAGTCTCCCAGAGAAGTTGAGGAGCTCTCCAAGTCACCATGTTAGTGTTTCGGTGTGAGGTAGGAATACACCAATGAGTCTCAAGGCATCTGAAGAGAGCTGGAGCATCTGTGTATATGTCAGTGCCTCCATTCTCCATGACTCTTGGTGTCACATTTCCTCCATGATGGACAGGCTGCCTCAATCCCATGATGTCACAAGGTTTTAAATACACAGACAGCAGTTCACATGAAGCAGTGCCAGCACAGCCAATACACTCCAGGCTGGTCATCCCTGCACCCAACAGACCATTCCTCTTCCTCCATCCATCACAACCATCCAGAATTTGGGAAGAAGAAATGCTCCAATGAGGCTGTCTTCTCCAACAACAAGAACTGGCCCTAGTTTTTTAAATTCAGTTTTCTATAGTTGTGATGTTGTGACGTGTACAGAGCATAGGCTGTCTCACCAGATAAATCGTGATGCTACTTACTGAAACCTTACACTGTTCAAACAATGTAAATGTAGGCAACCATTCGTACAGCTTAGAGTAAACAACTGTGCTGCCTACTTGTATGCTAGTAAGTCAGACATTGATCTGCTGTGGCCTCCTCACACCGCGTTGGTATTGAATTAAACTAGAAACAAGCTGAAAGCAAGCAGAACACACATGGGCTGCTAGGAGAAGTGTCCCAGGTAGCCAGGAACTGTGATGGCCACAAGGCTGCCTTCACCAGCAGTGTCTCTGCTTCCACTGCTGAACAGGTAAAGTCTCCCTACCATGGGCACATTCTAGGAAAACAAATGCAGTAATGGGAGATTCATTCTGCTGAAGTTGAGTGATTCTATGTGTTAAGTATAAATAGAATTGTAATATTTAAGCATTTCACTTGACAGAAGGCATGCTTTTTTGTTAGCATAAGTTCATAAGCCAAACAACTTAAAACAGCATTTTACAGCGATTGTGATATTGCAAGTTCTTCAAATCGAATCTACAGAATATGAAGCATTAAATTGAAAATGTTGGGTAAGCTACCCAGGACAGGTGTTATTGGCAAATATTAAAACTTTTGCTTCTCTGCTCACAGGCAATCTGTGTATGTGTGTGTTCACATGCACTGAGTCAGATTTGATGTCTCTGCGCAAAAGTGGGTTTGTAGCTTGTACCACTCTGAGAAGCCCCATGATAATGAATTACTCTTCTCTTCCACTGAATCATCAGGGGAACTGAGGGCTAAATTCTGGTCACTGCTGAAATTACCAGGAACAAAGTCTAAATTAAAAAGAAAATCAGCTTGATCTCAGCACTCAGTTTGCACTTAGAAGGGTGCCAGAAAAAAAAAGTCCCGCTCACAAGGTGAGCCACTTCATTCTGAACACCATGCAGAGAAAGACAATTAACATGTATCTCTCCATTTCTCTACAATCTTTCCTCCAGAACTTAAGAAACCCAACAAGAAGCCTGAGAAAAGCAGAGCATCAGCAAGTCTGGGACAATAAAAAAAAAAAAAACCAAACCACAAAACAAACCAAAACCAGAACACAACACTCACAAAGTAATAGTAGGCATCGCTGAGATCTAAGAAGGGGGTGTCTGACAGTCCCTCGGCAGCAGCCTTGGATGTATCCCCTGCAGGCTGTAGGTAGCCTTCGCTCAAGAGCGAAGAGGCAAGCATGAGACCTTCTCTGCGATTTCGGATGGAGTTGCTAGACACCAGCCAGTCAATCACAGAGATGCCTGGTTACAAAGGAACAAACAATATCAGCCACAAACCAAGACAGACACAAAGAAGCCTAAAAAAACATAGCCAACAAGCCTACTCCATCTGTTTATCAATCTCCTGAAAGATGTTTTTCGTGACAACACAGAGAGTTAATCTGGGAAGGTGCCTGGGTCATCCAGTGAGGTACAGTCAATCCAACTCATGGCAGGGGCCAGTTCAACTCTTGAACACTGTACCAGAGGGAGAAGAGAGATGGGCAGGGATGCAGGGCTGAGCTGGGAAGCCTCAGGGACAGGGACTGGGGAAGTACGAAGGACAGCCAAGCCTGGAGAAAGCAGTCTTCCAGGCTGCTATGTTGCTGACAGAGTACTGTCAAAACAGGGTGACTTTTGACTCCAACACCCACAGATTTGACTAGAAGCAGGACAGAAATTACAATGTGACACAGTTTGTTGATGAAAAATTCAGAAAGGAATAATTCTTCTGGAGTTAAGTGTTCCATGCAACTTTCTACAAAGATCTACTTCAATCTTTCTGGCACTGGTTAAATGTCTTCCTCCTCTCTTGCTTACCATGGCCACAACTGAACACTTTTTCAAGCTTCATCCTTTGAGCACCTCCTGTGTTGGCAGAAAACATCTGCCAGGTTTGCTTCTCAAACTTCTCTGTGCTCTACAGAGCTTAGAGCTCTTTTATCTATCTATAGCCTCTCGGCCCTGCACTTCCTTTATTGTATGGAAAAGAAGGACAAGAGCTCCTTACCTGTAAAGCAGTGATTGAACACTTTTTTATCTTTTTCCAGCTTCAACTCCTTTATTCCCTTTTCAGGATCTTTCATCGAGAGGTACAAAGCACTGTGCATAAAAAGAACGACAGAAACTGTTAGCAAATAAAAACCTTTAGCCAGTTTGTACAATAATGTAATTGTCATTCATGAGGTCTTCATATTTTGCTGGCAAATTGCTCTCTGCAGAGCTATAGCATGGCTTAGTTCTACCTCCTGAAAAATTTGTGTTGCAAAGCCTGGAGGCCTCACTACTTCACTGTCACAGCTGCAGAAGCAGAGCGGGGAGTGCACAAATGGCTCACCACACGCCCATATTTTGAGAATGGAACAACCTTGTGGTGACTGTAGTGTGAACAGAAGAACACCCGCTGCTGAGGCACCGTCACAGGGCCCCACAGCCTCGGTGCCAATAATGGAGCTCACTGCTTTGCACTACTTTCCCCCAAAGGTCCTTGGCTGAGCAGAAACCCTGTCACTGTGACATCTCCAAAGTGAGCATGCTCTCAGAGGCCCCAAGTAACCTCAGTGAACCCTGGTGTGACTTTATTCCTCCCACCCACTTTTCACTTGCTCAAAACTCTATTCTCTGAAGCTCTAGAATGACAAGAAGGACAAATATTAAGTGTCACAGGCTAAGTCCTTTAGCCTGTTAGTCAGAGGGATCCTCTGCTGAAGCCTGTGAAGTCAGATTTAGCTGGATGTTGGCCTTGTGCAGTTTTACTGTCTTGTAAGGAGCACTGCAGGCCCATTTGTATCTTGGTATTTACTGCTCAGAGGCAAAAAATAAGTTGTCCTTAATTTTTTGAAGTACTGACAAACAGATAGCTTCCTGCGTGTGCCCTTTCTCTCTTCTTCTCCCTTTGCCGGTTCCAAGTTCTCTGGCAGACACCACTCTCCCCTCACCATCCAAACATTAGGCTAGCACTAGCATTTCTCTGGAGAGCAAACAAAAGGTTTAAAATATTTTTTCAATAAACTATATATTGTATAAAAATGCATCTTCTAGAAGATCACACTTTTGTCTGGGGTCTCCTTTCGCACTGCAGTGTGCTCAGAAATCTCCTTATCAGCAAAATCCTTTGATAAACAAACATATTTTGGTAAAAGATGATGTATTAAAAATTACCTTCCCAGTTCTGACTACTAGCTCATTTCTGCCACACTGTACGCTCTGAAATAGTTAGTCATGCAAAAAGGACTCTGAGCGAAACCAGAGAGAGAGCACTGACAGACAAGCTCATAGCTCTTCCAGACGGAGGTTACATATCTGGCACACTGCCTGAGGATGGAAGTAAACGGGGGAGCAGAGCTATGAGAACAAACCTCAGGTTGATTGTTTCAGGCAGTCTGATAGACTTTCTTGTGGATTTTCTGGCAAACCTTTGGCCTCCATCTATGCAATTAATTGCTTTCTTGATATCCCGTACCCAGGCATCCCTCTCCTCCAGGTAGGCAGCTTGAAAAAAGTGGTCCTGCTGCTTGGCTGCGGTGAGCTTGAAGACAAACTGGAATGATAAATGATGTTTTTTTAAAAGTTACTTTGGTTTAGCCAGTTGGGCATGATTAACCTAGTACCACCACTACATACCGCCTACCTGTGCCTAAGGGACTATGAAAAGTGCCTTAGAGCCACAGCTAAATTAAAAAAACCTCTGAAGAAAAACCATGAACAGGCAGTACAGGTAACTGACTCCTTTTGTTATTTCCCTGTGAGCGATCCTGACATCATCAGTACAGCCAAGGTGAGTAGCACTGATACAGCTGCTGATTTTAACTTTGCTGGGAAGTTCAACACAGCTGAAAGGCTGAAGTGCTCAGCCTCTGCAGGTTTACAGTGTAACCTCACATCATGTTGCTCAGCTGCTGATTCATAAGAGGAGAAAAGATCACAGTCACACTGGAGGGTAGCTGAACAACACATTTGCAGCCTAGCAAACCTTTAAGGGCTTGGTAGACACATGATACATCCAACCCTTGGCTATGCCTTATGATCACCAGCAACAGTGGAAGGACTGACCCTTCTAAAATGAAAAAAGATCTTTTAAAGGTAGTTCTAATAAGAAAAAAATAACACCAACCTGAAAAAAAAAACCAAACCAAAACCCCAAAGTCACACTTGTTTGATCTCTTTTTCATCCAGTGGTCTTTTGGTTGGAAAATCTGGATCTAATTACTCAAGCAAGACTGTTTCCACTTCCTCTAAAATACAGTTCCCCATAAGTGGAACTGTAATTTGTTCCGTAGTTGTATTAGAATAATACATATATAAATATAAAGCAGGCATCTAAAAATGACAGGCTAATCAGCAAGCAAACAGTATGGCTTTTTGAGGGCAAGTAAAGCAGAGACTATCGTCAAAGAACAGAGAACAGTGAATCTACAGCAATGAAAACAAAATACTGAATGAGTCTGCTGAAGCCCGCATTTGTAAAAGGCACATTTCTGAACATCCCTCATATGCATCTTCCAGATTGTTGCCAATGGAAAAAATTCTGAAACCCTGAACTTGTGCAGAAGTCCCACTGACTTTCACAGAAGTCATATTTCAAACTTACAAAGCAACAGGTCTTCAAAAATCTATTTCAGACAGAAAAGTAACCATTTCTTATCTAACAATGTTCATATTTCCAGCAACATCCACCTTTTCTATTATGCAGTAAAGAGCATCCTGAAAATCGATGTATGGTGCATGTGAAAAGCAAACAGACAGATCTCTCCAAATCCCAATATCCAAGAGTCATGTTAACACACCAGACTAACAGAATGAAATACCAAAGCATTAAAGCAAGCTTTTACTGAAGGAAAAATCAGCATTCTCAAAGTCGAAGAGCTGAGAAGCAATGCACAGTGAAATGCTAAAGAATTTTCATTTCCAGTACACAAAGGAGACTGGGAAAGCTCTTTCTCTTAACTTTAGCTTTTAGAAATATAGGCCACTAAGCTAGACACCTAGGCTTCCTCTGAAACTGGTGAAGAGTTTGAGTCTCCAATCCTGGAATTGTCCAAGTCTCCCTCTGATAATGCATACCTGTTTGTGCTTTTGAGAAAATGAAACCATTGGACTAAACTAAACACGAACATTTTAGATATTTTAAGCCACAGGAAAGGCATGGTGAAAACAAGTATGGCAGAATAAACATCACATTAAGCAATGATCAAGCTTCAGATCAAGAACAGAGAACAGTGGTGAATGCATTTTGAAATAAAATCTCAAAATATGCAGTTACAGCCTCCTCTGCTCAACAAATCCAAGACTGCTTCCTTTCCCTTCAGGATCTGCTTTTTACAACTGATTTAGTAAACAAAGTGTGTTGGTGATGTGCCCCAAGGTTTCAAGCTAGGCCCCAATGCAGATAGACAAGCCAATTCAAAAAGCTGAAATCTAACCAGATGAATACAAAAGTCTGCTCATGGCTCAATAGTCCCTGCTCCAAACTGGGCCCAAGTGAGTGAGACTAGACTTAAAATTACCCTACTTTTCAACCGTACAGGACTCCTGTCCTAAAGATATACTTTCATTCCTAGCCATAGGAAGCAAATGTGTGCAAACCACCAAGAACCAGAATCACTCCCATGAGAGGAAGAACTGTATGTTTTGGCAGGTAATCAATGAGGCAGGATGGAATGTAAATGCACTAGGTTCAGCAGTATAGTATAGTATAGTAAAGCTGTGAGTGTAAGATGCAAAAATCAAGACACTACATTTTTAAGGAATACATGTATAAATTTAGGTTTAATCATATTGGGCAGTAACTACTTGTAAGAACAATCCCAGTGATGGCATTGCTCATATGAACGAGCATGTTGCAGTTTTGACTTTGAACAGCACAAATTTTAAAAGAAAGTATGTCTCCAGGTCTACTGGCCTATGGACTCCCAGAATGATCTCACCATCTCAGAAAGGAGGATCTGCTCCAACACCTGCTGAAGTAATTTGAATCACTTCCACTGACTTCAGAAAACTATGAATCAGATCTTACTTATGGTGTTTGGGGTGCTTTAACCCCAAGTCTGAGATCCTTCCTTTTTTCTCTCTATTATCCCTCAGAAAAGGCCCCAGCAACTAAAATGAAACATAATGTAAAATTCATTGCAGTCAAAGGAATATGCCTCAAAAACTTCACCACCCTTCAATACAGATGCAATGCATCTTCTACAAACTGGTATATCCTCAAGCAACCCTTTTGGCACGTGAGGATCTCTCTCACTCTGCCCTCAGCAGACATCGGATACTTCAGACCTCTCTGCCTATTTTTTAGAATGCATGTATGCTGGTGAGTTATCTTTTTGTTATTGTTAAAGGCATTACTGTCACTGATGTTTCCAAGCAACTACTATAGAGCAATGATGTCAGTGCCCCTGTGGGAGTTAAAAAACAAAACAAAACAAACACCCCACAAAACTGTTTGGAAAGGAATGTTTTGTGATAAAAACTTAGTTTCTACCATTATAATGTAGGAACTGTGATACTTTTGAACATAGTACCCTTCTCCTTATGCATCACACCTCACATAGAGTAAGGAGTGCTGTGCTGAGGCTTGTTAGTTAGATAATGTAGGAACATGATTCCAATCAGCAGAATTAGAACCAAATGTGTGATGTACTTAATTTCCATTCTTTTATTTGGTTATTTAATATTCCTGCCCTGTGCTCTAGTCCCTAGACGTAATTATGCTTCACCTTTATTATTTGTGGTTTGCAAAAGATGTAAAGCCAAGTGCTGTAACAAAGAGCTCCCAGACAGTGCCCAGGCAATGCACTGGCACACAGCCACGCTGGCTGAAGCAGAAGGTCAGATCCGAAGCTGCAGGGGTTAAACTGTAAGATTCGCTCAGCCGTGCCCAAGGGTGGCTCAGGCAAGAGCTGTTAGCAATAAGGAAGGGTAAATGGGTTTGACCAGCAGTCAATCTCAAACCTTTCTGCATCAGTTGGACAACTGCCTTTGACAGCTCAGGGATCAAAAAAACCTACTGATGGGCATGGGGTGGGAATGCATGATCATGCAATTCTTCCAGGCATGATAACAGTCTCCTGTGGACAACTCCCAGTACCTAGAGAGAGCTAGGAAGAACAGATAGCTCTTGATGATCCTGATCTAGGTGGGATTTCCAAGGTAATGACCCTCTAAAACCTTTTGTTCCCAGGAAAAACAGCCACCTACAACTTCTTCGACTCAGCACAGGATCAACAGCAATCTTTATTCTCTGCCCCATCCTTTTACTGTACTGCCTCAAAGACAGGTTTTAAGTTAAGAGACCCTTTTTCTTAACAGAGGTAAGTCTAAAAAGCCTCCACAAGAATCAACTTTTTTTTATATATATATATATATATAAATATGGGGTCTGCACAAAGAAGAAAAAAATAATAAAAGAAAGAAATAAGTAGAAGAAAGAAAAGAAGAAAGGAAGAAAAAAGGAAAGTCAGCAGGTCCAAACCTGACACCGGGGACCCTGATTCCACTTACCACAAAATCTAAGGACAGGTATAATTCTCCTCACTTTACTCATATGAGAAAGTGAAGCTTGCTCTCATGCACTCTCTCACACTTTCTTTCTAATTTTCTAACGCTCTCAGAGACTTCTATCTTTAGTCAGACATCCCTGCAGTAAATTTCTTTAAACTGTAATGGGATAATCTTCCAGATTCTGAGGGACCCTTTTGTCAGAGGAATTCCTGGGGATATAATGCCTATTTGATGAAACCAAGTTGCTGAAAGAACAAGTGACTGACTAAAGACATAATTCTTTGCTCATACTAGAAATCCTGTTTTACCAACAGGGGTTTCAGGAACCCTGTAACAAAAGACGTATGTTTGTACATTTATCTTCCTGTACCTTATTTTCTGTCAGATAAGACTCTGAATTTGTGAATATAGTGATCTGTGTGTTTCATTGGTAATTGGGACCCCTGCCTGTGCACTTGCTACCCTTGACCTTAGAGATCCCGAATGCGTAGGCAACATCTGAACTACTTTCTCTAAATCAGTTTCAGTTTTTGCTCTCTCTGTCTCCAAGTGTAGATGCGACTCTTAGTCATTTGCAAAAGCCCTAACAAGTAACAATGCAGCATGCAATTAATACAGATTGCATGAATGAGAAGTGTTTGGGGTCAGGTAGTTACTAAATGGTAATAAAAAGATTTGGAATTACAGCTTTACTTGGGCACTTGTGTCACAGCCTGTATCTCCTTCCTGTCTGAGCAAGCCAGCTGTTGCTCTTTGACAATAAATAAATGCTTCCATTGCTCATGAAATAGTTTTCCACACCTTTATTCTGTAGCAGCTAGATTTATATTCAATACAGGAGTTGCACCATTCAGCTGCTAAGTGTCCTCATAACTTTAGCTCTGCTCTCTGACAGAGATTTTAAAAAAAAACACACCAAAAAACCCCCCCCACTTTCTGAATTGCTCCTCTTGAAGTATCCTGATTTTTTCCTGAGCAGTCACACCTTTCAAATACTACACAAGTCCAAGCCTGCTTGTGACCTTCTAAGACAAGTGAGAGTCACAACTAGGATGAGTGTAAGGGATTTGTAGCCACCAGCCTTTTGCGCCTTCAGTGCGTCCAGGAGTATAAGTATGCTGTCAATCGTTGTTATAAAAAAAGTACTTACCATTCTTTTGCCAAAATCTTGGCATGGGCTGTTAATAGAGCTTCCTTTTAGAGGGACCATCCCTTTGGGGCTGTTGTCAGCCTTCCGCTTGTAGAATTCAATTCCATCTTCTAAGAGCACAACCCACATCGGCTTCCAGGTATTAAACATGCTGCCCTGCATCAACAAATCACTGTATATATTATGTTCAATAAATCACTCTTCACATGACATCCACTGAAGGTAGGACCTTGCAGGGAGTGTCTGACTGATGCTAAAATAACTATAGCTAGTGTCTCAAGGGGAACATACCACAACCGCACCCATCTTACTATGCAGTTAAAAACCATGTTGTTATTCTTCTGACCACCATTAATTTCCCCTTGTAGTTACCCCAGACACGATTTTTTCCAAAATCATATTGCCTGCCCCAGCAGGTGTTTCTTTTCAGTACCAGTTACTCCAAACCACTGTCTTCAAGAAGACATAGGGACAATGCTATGAATAATCCTCAAAGTTTCTGGATGTGAACTAGCACATTAGGACTGTCTCATTAACTTGGGCATCCTGTGCTGCACTTACGACTTCATGCTACAATACAGTCAGTCACTGAGGCTTTGCTGTCTGATAAGAAAGCACACAGAGGATTTCTAGACATAAGAAAAAACTGTAAGAGTAACGATTAGTTTAAGGGCCTGAGGCTGCAGATCTCCAGCTGTTGTGTTGGGGAATTGAAGTGCTTCATTTCATCTTTTAAAGCTTTTACTTCCTACTCCTGAAACACAGCTGTTAGACGTAAGAAATACAGAGATAAAGACAGGGTCAGATCCTAGATATAGCAAAACACACAGCAAAGCTCTCAGGGACTCAGGGAGGAACAACCTGTTTCTCTGCATTGAGCACAATTAACCATTAGAATTACTAAGACTGTTGCACTCTAGCTAGATGACCTCTCTGGTCCTGCCTGCAACCAGCTTCAAAAGTGGTCACAATCCCAGATACCCAAGTGACTTACTGCTCAGCCAAATGACCATGTAGATATGCTGAATACCAACAGTTCCTCTGAAGAGTTACCAAAGCACAACCAACACTTGCAGGCCCCAAATCAGAGGCCATCCTTCAAAAATATTAGTTTCCCTTGCTCTTTCTGTTATAAAGAGAGACCTAAATTTATCCTCCCTCTCCTACAACTCCATCCATGCCATCCCCGTCCTCCTCAGACCACGGTGGCTGAGCAGAGCTAAAGCTGCAGACAGAAGCAAGGCAGCCATCATTGTGCTGTGCAAAAGGCTTGCTTTGATTTGTTAAACTTGAGAGCTGGGCAGTTAGTTAGGCATTTTGTATTTCTGCAGAAGTGAATGGGACAGAAACATGAGAGGTTTGGTTTGTTTTTTTTTTTATTCTGCAAACGAACCCTTTGTCTGTCATATCCTTTTTGCTACATGTCTTCCAAGAAAGGTCTTTTTCACTCTGAATCAGACCTTATGTTCAATTGCAGGGTGGGGAGGGAAAACTGTCAGCTGAAATCTTATTAAGAACAGGACCTGCTTCCAGCCTCCACAGCCCTCACTAGAAGCAGAAGGTGCCCCATGAATGAATGATACCTTCCAAAGGAAAGTCATTGCCCTGGGGGCTCTCTGGAAACTTAGCTAATCAGAGAACTACAAAAAAAAGAGTCTCGTCGGGGTACCACATATGGGTTGACTGCTGGTTGGTTTGTTTTTTTTTTTTTTTTTTTAATAAGCCATAAGAATTTACCATTTTTTGAGAGCCCAAATTGACCCACTGGTTGATTTTCTGCTAAGAAATCAATTAAGATGAGCCAAGACAAGAACTGTTGCAATTTCCTTTTGTTTGTGGGTTTACCACAGGTTACAATACTTCTGCTCATAAACAGACAAGTCCAGTACTTCCCGAAGATCAGACTCTGACATGTTCTGCCAATGGAAGCCATTCACTGGCAGTCTCAGATGCACACCATCAGCAAACCCAAACATGGTCACATTGTTCTCCTCTAAAACATCTAATGAAAGACAAGCAAGCAGGATGCTGGGTTTGACTTTCCTAGACTAAAAATCAAATTGTCACACCTACTCCAAAGACCTCTGGTACAGATGGTTGTTCCTTAAGTTGTTCTCTTGAAATCAACAGCCACTTTAAGAACACACGCAACTTCCCTTTAGTAGAACAGCTTCTTTTTATAACATCTGCAGCACTACGAAATTAGAAAATTAGCTGTTTCTTATGCTCAGAAGATGACACAAGGTCCCCAAAATATATGAACAGAGGTTTAAGCTGGCCTAAATAAACACTGAAGTCTGAACCCACATTTACTGGAGGTCACATTATCCCAGCTAAAACACTGGCTCCCATGCACAGCACTGTTCCCCAGCCTAATGTAAGTATCAAGAGGAGAAAGTCAGTGACAAATGGCCTTCACTACCTGCAAGAGATCTGTGGCTGCATGGGTAAATCCTTTGGGAGGTCAAATGCTTGGTTTCACTTTACAGGCATAAAGGAGAGGAGGAAAGTACATAATTAGCAGGTAAGGTTAATCAGGAGCATGGTTGTCCTTGCTGGAAGCTCTGGTTGTGGAATTCACAGCAGCCTCACTGATGCATCAAACAGTGGTACCAGTCAGATCTGTATCTTCTGCTCCTTTTGCCCTCCAGCCCTTCCTCTAGCACGCAGCTGCTCCTCACCACCAGCATAAGCTCACTTCTGTAAGGACAGCCACCTTCCAGGCTGTTGTAGGAAATGGAAACAATTTTCACTTCCCTGTTGCCATCACAACAGCACCCAGCAGCAATTTTTGTAGCATCTGCACAGAGAGACTTTTTGGGGACCCACAGCCACAGGAATGTGAGGAACTGACACTGGCACATCTGTATGCATCTTCTCCCTGGCATAGCCAGCCAGGCACACAGTTTGGGATCGTCCCAGTGTCTAAGTTTCAGTTATTCCCCTATCATGGGGGAATATAAATTGTGAGCTACTTGCTCTGTATTATATCAGGCCAGTGGAAACAGATATCTGCAATCTGCACAGCACAAGTTTGCCTGTCTCCCTCCTCATGACAGCATCACTTCAGCTTTGCAATTACTTTATGAACTTACTTCCTTTCAGCATCAGTGGAAATAAGACTGAGGAGTGGCCTCTTCACAACACTGGTCCCAGATGAGGGATCCCTCCAGCCAGCTGTTCTAATGAGTGAAATTCTCATTTTGATGTACAGGGACACCACAAGAGAGAACTCCTCTCTTGCTTCAGGACTGACACTGTTTACTTAGGCTGCTTTAAGCCAGACTGATCTCACTAAGGATTTAAATGAAAGTCAATGCCTTATCCTATGGGCTGTACCACAAAAAACTCCAGAGCAGAAGTTGCTGTGGGGCAGCGACTGCCCTCCCAAAGAAGGGAAGTGCCACAGGCTCCCCGCCCCCTGCCCTGTTTCTAGGCCAAGGTGATCTGACCTCTTTAATCTCACTATGCTTCCTTGATGTTTAACTTGTAGATTAAGTGCAGTCAAGTAGGCTGTGGCCATTTCAATCTGTTACCCATTTTGCCAAGCTTCCACTAAGGGCATTAGGTTACTTAATAAAAATACAAATCTTTTGATCCAAATGTGTATCTGAGACGTGTGCAAAATGCCTTATGTAGTATTCTGACAAGCATGCTACCAAGTACCTCTATAGTCACTAATGCCACACTGGTTTGCTGCTCAAGGAAAATTCTGTTCGTTTTCTTTTTGGAAAAACTGATCCTTTTTAAAAGCTGAAACCAAAGTCTGTTTTCCTCCACCTCCCCAGCCTGTTCAGTTAGCTTCCTCCTCCACTCAGTCCAAAACTGCCCACTTACCTTCTTAACCAAGTAGCCCTCCCTTATGCGCATCGGCTCTCGCTCCATGTCTCAGGCAATCCTGCTCTTGGGTCTGTCAGCACTAGCAGTTAAATTCTTCTGGCAGCAAAGTCTGTGGGCTGGCCTTTTTACAGTACAGCTGTGTCACTTTCACAAGTTCCTCTGCCTGCTAATCACATGAAAACAAGCCATTTCCTCTTACAGACTGAGAGATAGGGAAACGCAGAAGCACGTGTGCACTTAGTTTGCCTCTGAACAGGCAACAGCCTGACAAAACGCTCAGCTATATCAACTATGGCCAGCCTTGATGACAAAGCCCTTGGAAATTAAATAAGCATTTTAGTGCCCAGTCCCAAGGAATCAAGCCCACACTGCAAATACATGAAATCTAGCAAAACAACGAACAGGATGGAGTACTGTGTTGCTCCTTGGTGGATGCCAAAAGGATCTCAGAGACAGGTTTCCAACGGACTGGTTCTGTCACTTCATCGTCTTTGAAGTCTGACTCCCAGTGGGTGAGCACATGGGGTCTGGCAGCGAGCTGGAGGACCCTCTCTTGGTTAATGACGATGCGCCCTCTGCTGATACATTAAATTTGTTTATCAGACTTGATTAGGTTTTGCAGCTTGATGCTGAGGCCTCCCAAACAGGTTAGCTGTCAAACAGGCATAAATTAATTAGACCAGTGCATTACATAAAGCACCACAGAATGTCACTTTCTACAATCATCTTTTACTTGCTGCAGAGATCATTTGGCTATATTTGGTAAGGGATAAGGCAAACCCATAATTTTCCAAAAGTTGATAAATACCAGAGTCACAATCCCTCTCCCCCATACAGAAGGAAGGGTGGTGGTATATGGGAGGCAATAAGGAGGCTGCTGCACTGCCAAGAGCAAAGCATTCTCCCATACACAAGCCTCCAAACCACTTCTACAGCTGAGCCCATTCAGACAAGGGCCTAGTGTTACTCCATCTGTCACTTCTGCCACTTGTAAAGATCCCCAAACAGGGACTTTTTCTGCAGACAGAAATTCATGCTCTCCATTTAACTCTGTCTCAGCCTTTACTCAAAAACATACAGAAATCTGACAAGGTCTGTGATAGAGGACCAGAAGGTTAGAAGAGCACTCAGAGACTTTCTCTAGCTATTCCTCACTGATGCCTATTTAGTGGTTCTCCCACAGATGACACTCCACTCCTTCCTTGGCTCTCTGTATTAGTGCTTCACTATCCCAATTGCTGAATGTTTCTCCTCACTGTCTGAATTGAGATTTTCCTTTCCAGACACTTCTCAACTAGCCACTGCTTAAGCGATCCCTCATTTTCAGACAGAGTGCCTGCCTGTACCAGCAGTCTCAGGTTATACACTTTGTAGTGCATTCTGCCCAAAGCATACCTTTTTGTGATGATTTTACGTATTATTAGGTTGTTTGGGTTTTGTTTCTAGGACATACAGAGTCTCAGTACATTGTTCCTTTGCTTGTGTAAATCATGCTATTGTGAGGATCTGATTGCTATTAAAGGCCCTAGTTGCTGACCAAGCCAATCATCCATTAAGCACTTTGCAAATCAAAGATGCTTTCCAATTCTCTGGCTGTCGTGTACTTGACATCAGCTAACAGATTCTAAAATTATGAGAGAGAGAAACACACACATAGCTAATAAAAGCTTCATGATCTTTGGAAACCAAGCTAAAAGTAAAAAAAATTATCACTAAGAAGTGATTGAAAAAGCTCTGTGTTGCATTTACATTAAAGAATCTGCCTACCAGTCCCAGGGCCTGGGATGAATTGAAGATGCATTCCAGAGTTGAAATGATCTAACTGAATTTCTGAGATATTTCTGTGAAGGCTCCCTTCATTTCCCATAAGCTTTAAAATTATGCTGGATGGACTCAGGAGCTTGTAGACTTCTCCTGTATCATGTCTTTTTCAGTCAGCACTTCCTTTTGCTTTAAGAAAGTGACTTATTTCCTTCTCCTTCCTTTCATTCCAGTGGTTCCATCTTTAGGAAAGAGGCTACATTTTTTTTTTCCTCTCTGATTGGATAACCCAAAAATACAGGTAATAGACAATGAGAACTCAAATTAAATACCTTTCACTGTGTGGCTGGAAGCCAAACTATCCCTTTATTATCTGCCACAATGCTACAGAGCCTGGGGCAAGCATTAGAGACTGAGAGCTGGCTCACAGTTAGCTCTTCCTTCTGTCTCTACCTTGCTGCCCCTCAGACCTGAGGAAATGAAATCCCTTCTCCAGCTGGAAGGGTTTATGCAGAACGAAGACAATAGAACCTGCCAGCATTTTCCTCCCTGCAGGCAGCCTTTCCACAGGTTTTCCTGCTCACTGGCTCCTGCTGGTTCAGTGTTTGTGCTGAATCAGGATGACAGGGCCCTCTACAATAAATCGATGATACAAAATGTCCAGGGACAGATCCTCTTCAACAGAACATCTATATCATCTTATACTAAAAAGTGGTTTAATGTGAACAGAAAAGGGTGCTGACTCCACAATTTCACAAAAGCTCAGTTTCTCACTTACCTACATGAAAAGCCCTTGAAGGTGTGAAATGCATTTCTAGACGCAGTGGCACCAAGCCAATGACTCCAGAATTTACCATTAGTCACTTAAGCAACTCAGTGTCAAAGCATAAAATTACCTCCATCCAATACTAGCTGAAAGCAGCTACTTTTATAACACTTCTTTTCTCTCTATTGTTTCTATTTCATCCTCAAAGCTCAGCAAATCCTTTTGCCCTTCTACTTTACGTGTCTGGAACAATCCTTTTCTTTTAACACTAAGGCTTGGTTTCATTTATCACACATCACCACAGAGGAATCAGCATTTCATCTTCCCTCCAGCAGAAATGTGCTGATCAGCCAACTCATTCATGTGAAGCAAAATGATCCTTAACCACACAGTGGCCATGGCAGGTGTGAGGGAGAGTCTGGACTGCTGATGCATGTCTTCTCTGTGCAGCTATTCTTAAAGAGCAGCATTGGGTGTAAGAGAGAGGAAAAGCTGTATTTCTTCTAGCTCTCCACAGAGGGGAGAACAGAGCTTTGTCTTGCAGAAAGTAACATGCATTGTTGAAACCTACTATGCCTTACCCTGTTCTCCCCATTTCTGTCTGAAGTAGGTAAAGGTGCGTGATGCTGGATTAACAACATTTGTCACAATAGCGCAATCTGCAACAGGGCTGAATATCTCAGCTCAGTTTACTGGTGAGTGATCCCTACTTGTATAGGATATTTTGTTGCTGTATTTCCTCAGAAAATTCTGGGCTTTTTTAATGCTATTTCAGGATCCATTCCTGCAAGCGTTAAAAAAGAAAAAAAGCAATCAACAACATTTATCTGAAAAAGGGATCTAGCTGAGAGACTGATGGGAGTTTATACTGAAAATTGGAACCATATCTTTGCAAATAAACATGTCAGCTGCAAGGAAGGCAGGCAGTTTCTCAGGTTGTTACATCAGCTTCACTACTCTCTCTACTAGCCCTCGCACAGCTGTTCTTCAAACATGTTTGCTGCATTGTAAATGCCATAAGCCTACTCCATCTGTAACAGAGCACGTGACTTCTCCATAAATATGCATCTCTCCAGCAAATCAAGCTGCATTTCCAGGGGAAATTAAATCAAATGCTGTATGTTCAAAATTATCATCTACACAGAAAAAAAAAATATACACAAGTGGTCTGCAAAGGTGATAAAGACTCAGTCCAGCTTATAGTTCAGTAAAACCCTTTCTCACTTCTGCACAGAGGCAGAGGTCTCAAAAGAATTACAGTATTAAACTGAGAGCTGGCAGATGCAAGTCTCAGCACAATTCACTCCATATGGAATCACACATATGGCTATTTTTAGCAAATGAGAGCTTGTGGCTTTGCCTCCACTTCTCGAAAAGCAACCCCAAACCGGAACACTTCCAAATTTAGCACTGTGTTAAGAAAGGAATCAAAGAGGGGCAAGCGTGAAAAGACTATTATAGGTATTGTCCACGTCACCTTGGAAGCTAAATGCTGTGGGCTGGCTGTCATAAATGAACCGTCTTGTTCTGACCTCAAAACACATTTTAGATATTTAATTATTGTAGAGCTATGCAGCAAGATTAGTGCATTAACTCTAAGTGGGAAGGCCTGCATAAATGGCAATACTGAAAGGCTTATGCAGTTGACATACTACCATGCAAAGAGAGATCATATTGAGTGGATGCAGTTGAGAGACCAGATAGATTTCTCCAGAATATTTTCTAGACCAGCTGGACCAGCACAAAGCATAGGTCATGGCTTATCTGCATATTAGCTCTGACTTTTCACTGGATGCATCCACCTTCACCTGTGACGTACTCACCTCTCCCCTACAGTAGTTCCCCATCAGCGATACACGCAGGTGATGCAGCTGCAGCAGGGAAGGCCTAGGCACAAGACGAGGTCTGGGAGGATGAAGCCGCAATGTGAGAAGACTTTCCCTGTTCTGGGAAGAAAAAGAGGTATGAGAATAGCTGAGCATGCTGGCTGCAGTTCACCTGAAGGAGCTCATCACTCCCTTCAAAAGTACTAGGGGGTTCACCAGGGCACAAAGGAATGCTGCAGTGTTCCTGTTCCAAGGGAAGGGATTTAGCTTAGTGTACCTTGCTGACTCTACAGACAACAGGCTGGGAAGCCCTCAGGTGTCGGGGGGACAAAAGGTAGATTTAAAGGACTGAAAAAAAACCCCAAAAAAGCAGTTTTTCACTTTACAAAGACATTAAAATCCTCACCCCTCAAACATAGGCGTAGAGAATGGAGGAATGGACACAAATTTGTCTTTTTGTTCCTGGAGTTAAATTACTGCTGTGGCTTAGAAGAAACAGGACCTTGTCCTAAGTCTATGGTGATCTATTTAGCCTTGAATCTTGTAATAATCAGCACATTTTCTCCATGCTCCTGGCAAAACCACACAGCCGCCTTCTTCTTGCAGGTATTTTTCTCCCTACAGAATATCAAGCAATTAATATCAGATAACCATACAGCAGCCTGGGCCTCCACAGCAAGTCCCTATGGGGACTAGAAAGGCATGGGTTTCTCTAGCCAGGGCTCAGCCCACTGCCCTCAGTAAGAGGGCAGCTCACAGTATCAGGTACTTCCATGGGGATGGGCTGAGGTCAAGCCAGGTAGTCAGCCTGCAGGTCAAGATCAA
Source organism: Egretta garzetta (assembly GCF_000687185.1). Lineage (NCBI taxonomy): Eukaryota > Metazoa > Chordata > Aves > Pelecaniformes > Ardeidae > Egretta > Egretta garzetta. The sequence goes on from NW_009260187.1 coordinate 46,290, forward strand.
CAGCATCCATGGCTGGATATGTCTGTGGCAGAGCTGGAGACCAGCACTCCTAAGATAACACAGGAACGGACTGAATGCCCACAGATGAGCTGAAATAGGGCCCATGGGCAGAGGTGTGGGTGGAGGCCCCAGATGAGGCTGGTCAGGGCCATTAAGGTGGGCAGCAACAAAACTAACCTCCCAGGAGACTTAGTAAAGGCAACCCCTCAATTGATGCTGATAAAGTACATCTGGTAGGATCAGATAAGTAAATGAATGTGAAGTTATCAGATCAAGAAAAAGAAAGGCAATGCCTACATTTAAAATTCCTGCTTCATAAATGTTCTACTCTCACCATGGTTCACTTTCACATGGTGAAACAGTTACTCAGCCTATGCATACATAATCCATAATATGATGCTTTTTTAGTTCTCCCTCGTGTTTGCCACTTTTTGCCACAGTGGTCTAGGATAAAGTCACAGCCTGAGCTGCATCCGGAGAAAGATGATCATTCAGGCAGAAATAATAAAGGAAAAAAAACCCTCGTTATAGATCTGACCTCTCATGTACTTGGGAAACTAATTGCAATCAATATCTTCAGCTACACACAATTTACTACAACATGATATGTCTGGCCCATGAGGTGAGTAAAACTATCCCTGGCAATAGCCATTATTCTTCACACACTACTTTAAGTGATACTATCAGATTCCCTATATGTAAGGCCTCTGTGATTTCGTACTGAATTACATTTAAACTTACAGAAGTGGGAATTGGCTGCATGCAAAACTTTCAACAAGCCATAAAGTGCAGCAGTTTCAGAAGAATATAATGAAAAATTATAATTCTCTTGCAATGTGCAAAAAAGATAGAGAGAAATGCACGTGGTCTTCTTTTGTGGAGCCATATTGTTATGTGACATGTGTGTCTCTATATAGCAGCTGCTTCCTCATCTGAAAACCTAAGCATTCCACTTGATTGTCTGATAACTTCCAAGGTATTTTCAATACCATTCATTGTTGACCTTGACAACAGTTGGATGGACTCATTTCACCTAACTTTTGGTGGACTGCTTTTGAAGACCTTTAGAGTCAGCCAAGATCTTTGCAACAAATTGATGGAGTTCATTGTATGGTTTGCAATCAAATGTTGGCCCCCACTGTGGGGCCTACTTGATTAGGTGCCCTTTGACAATACAAGAATCTTGGGTGACTCACCAAGCCCAAAAGATTCTTCTCATACATTAATGTTGATAATGCCACTACCTCATCATACCTAGGGAAATATTGGGGGGTTTTTTAATAGCATTTGTTTCACTCTTGACTGTTCAGTGGGAGAAGCAATGACTGCATTGTGTAACAAGTTCCCTATAGGGGACTCTCTGCTGCCAGTGACTGCTATTGAAGGGGGGTGTTACTTACAAAACTCATCACATACACAGTTCTGAGAGTCAGAGGTCATGCCCTACCCTTATGTTTGTGAAAACCTGTCTGGCTAGACACATTATGAAGCCTCTTCTTAGCTGGATATCTAATCAAGGCAAATACAGTGGGATTTTTTTTTTTCAGAGGTTAAGGTTTCAGCAGAATGTATTCTTTTGCTTAATGTTCACAATAAAATTCATTCACTAATTAACTTGCATGAACAAAGAAATGCAGCTGGGTAATGCTATATCTTCCATTTGGCTTAGCAATACTACATTTTACCACCATGTATACATACAAGGTCAAGTTCAGTGCAACATGCAGCTCTGAAATTCTCCTAACAAAACCATTAACTCTGCCATAATGTCCAATCAAACAAAACATACATTTGTGAGCCACGTCCTGTGTCAGCCATAAGAATGTTGCAGTTTTAACAGCAAACAAGAACAAATGCAAAAGAATGGAAAGGATGCACAAACCTGCTCCTGGGCTAAAAGCAATCTCTAACCATTAAATGGGAATGAGACCTTGCAAGAGTTGAATTGTGGTACAACTTCGTTTTAAAGATCTTTCTCCTTGAAGAAATGGTCCCAGCCATAGGTAGAGAGTAGTATTAGACTTAAATGAGATTCTGATCTGATACTACAATTACAGTGGGATTTTTTTTCTATTAAAATAAGAAGATTACTATAAAGTGATTAAAAAAAAATCCCAACAGAAACCCTGAACCAAATATTGATGTTGGCTGTTGACTTTGGGGAGCAAGAAACTGACCCTCAGTCTAGGTATGGTGGCTCACAACAGCCTTTTGACGTACAGGGAGGGCGAAGGGCCGCAAAACCATGCTCTCCTCCCTCTCCCCTCTCAGGCAGCTCTGGCTCCTGCGTGCCACTACGCAGATGCTTCAGCCCACCCCAGCAGCCTCGAAGAGCCCGCGGGAGGCGGTTCCCCGCGGTGGGGGGCTCGGCAGGGTGATTCGGAAGGGGGGGACCCTCCAGCGAGACCCCGCTGCCCGCACCG
>NW_009260187.1:48745-50928 GCF_000687185.1 Egretta garzetta
AATCTGAGCAGCTGCAAAGGTCCCTCAAACCGGGAGATGGGGCGGGGGGGAGGGGGGTGAAGCATCCGCCGCCCAGATGATGCGCCACGATTAGGGGGAGGGAAAAAACAAATATATCATCCGCTGCTTTTGGGAAGGGCTGGGCTGGCTGGGATCCGGCAGCCCCTCCTCTTCCTCCTCCCTCCTCCTCTTCCTCTCCCTCGCAGCCTCGCTCTCCTCTCCCGGCCAGCCGCCTTCCGCGGAGGGGGCGAGACGAGCGCAGAGCCTGCAGCCCCCCGCCCCGGCGACAAGCGATGGGCGACATCCCCGGCCTCGTGAAAATCAGCGTCTCCCTCAAAATCCAGCCCAACGACGGGGCGGTGTATTTCAAGGTGGACGGGCAGCGCTTCGGCCAGAACCGCACCATCAAGCTGCTGACCGGGGCCAAGTACAAGATCGAGGTGGCCCTCCGGCCCGGCACCGTCCAGGCCACGTAAGTGCAGCCTCCCGGCCCGGGGCGGCTCCCCCGGCCCTCCCCCTCCATTTCCCCCCTGCTTTATTTTTAGATGTTTAATATTCTTTTTTTCCTGGCAGGCTGACAGCACGGGGTTTTCCGTGATTTCTCTCTCCCTGCCCTTTTGCTTTGGTGGCCCCGTTTCCAGGTCCCTGGCCACAGCCGTTCCAGAGCCTTGCCTGGCTGGCTGGGGACAGAGGCCGCGTTTTGCAGTTGCTTCCTTCCCTCTCCCTCCCCACCTTCTCCCGGAGCTCTTTCAAGCCCAGCTCCTTTTCCCCCTCCTTCCCCTCAGTTTGCCCTGGAGGCAGAGGGAAGAGGCCCCTCCAGCCCTGCTCGTCAGGGATGTACCGTGCCCAAGCCCTGCTGCTGCGGCACTGCAAAGTGGAACCGGGACCAGGGAGGATGCAGATGGGGAACGGGCTCTGGGGTGGAGAGGCGGCCCTGGAGAAGGGATTTGACTAACCTCTCCCCAGCTCCTCGAGATCAGATCCCTCCTGCCTTTCCTTTCTACACCTTACCTAGGTGACCACAGAGCCCCGGTATTTTTCAGGAGCCCCAGTGAGTCAGCAGCACCTGCAGGTCTGCTAAAATCCCTGAAGCATCCCCCAGCACAGAGGCTGCCAGCCCACATGCTGGCTCCAAGCTGCCAGGGAAGGGGACCTGCAGGGCTGCTGAAAAGCTGGGTCCTGTCTCTTTGCAGGACAATGGGCATTGGGGGCGTCAATGTCCCACTGGAAGAGAAATCAAGGGACGCACAAGTGGCCTCTTACACAGGGATCTATGACACAGAAGGGGTACCACATACCAAGAGTGGGGAGAGACAGCCCATCCAGGTCAACATGCAGGTATGTGGCTCTCCGAGGCTGGCATGGGAAGACAAAGGAGGGCAGCAGGGGGGTGACTCCCAGAAAGGGAGTTACAGAGGTGAAATATTCCAGGGCAAAATCTGATCACAGCTGCCACACTCCTCTCCGCTTTGCATCAGTGAGACTGCTGGTCAGAGCACAGCTGGAAAACACAAGCCCTGCTTCCCACAGGGAAGCCAAGAGAGCAGCAAGGGCCAGGGAGTAGCAGTAGGATTTCTAGAGTTTCACATAACTCTTTCGCAGGCTGCAGGAGAAAGAAATAGGAGCTGAACTTCTCAACTTTTCTGCAGGGCACATTACAGGCTTCAGGCAACTCCCACCAAGGTCCTTGGCTAGGAATCCAGTCCCAAGCCCTTCGCATACAGGCACCCTCCTTTTGCCTACCAGCACTGCCAGCATGCCCCAAGCACAAGGGGTGACTACTCTCCCCTTCCACCTGTCATCTGCAGGATGCCAAAGGACCTGCCAGAAGCTGAAAACATGCATGAGAAATTCCCCCTCCCCCAAAGGCTGTCCTCTCCCTTTCTTTCCCCATATGCTTCCATTATCACATTATCCCCACCTCCACAAACCTAAGTTCTTATTCAAGAGACTCCTCACCCCAACCTTAAACAGAAGCTCCAAGGGCCAGAATCTGTATATGCCCCAAAGTGAGATGACAAAACCTCAAGCCTGTAAGGCAGCAGAGCTGACAGAAGACAGGTAGAGCAGCAGGCAGATTTCCACAGCGCTCTTTGCATGGTATGTTCTGGGTGCAGAGGGAGATTTGTTTTGTTCTGGCTTTGGTTTGGTTGTTTGGTTTATTTCCCTCTCCTAATTAAAAT
>NW_009260187.1:50953-61702 GCF_000687185.1 Egretta garzetta
CCTTCTATACCAAAAATGGGAAACAGGGCAGTAAGCCATCTTCATCTGAAGCTCTCTTAAGACTCTGTTCCGACTTATACAAGTTTAGGACCTTCCCAAGCCCACCAGATTCCAGCTTTTTCTCACATTCGCTCACGGTGCAGAAGATTTCATCTTGATCTTTATCTTCACTATTTTTTTCTGGAATTATCATTTAGCATGGCAATCCCCTTCTGAATAAGAACTGTAACATCTCCATTTGGTGTTTCTAATAATTACAGCAGACCTAACTTAATTTTGGAGACCCACATCACATTAACAGTTACCACTTCATCATCTTAGGTTAATAAGACTACCCTGAAGTACTTGTCCACGTTAATCACTATAGTGATATAGTGATATAGTCACCTCCTTTGAACACCCAGGAAAACCAAACGCCCAACAAGACTTCTCAACCAGCAGAACAGAGCTGCTGGATGCCACTGTTTAGTATTGCAGCTGTATTTCACAATGTCCTTATAACAAGAGGTGAAAGGGCAGTGCTCCCAAAAAAATGGCTGCTTTGACTAAGGCATCCCAGTTTTGATAGCCACCTTTACGCATAAGCGTAGCACTGATGTGAACTCTGCAAATCTGGAAGTTTAACTTTCCTTATGGAGAAAACCAAGACAAATCACAAATGAAGCAACTTCAAGAAATGCAAAGACGTTCTGATTTTCAGATATGAGCTCTGAGACTGTTGCAGCATCAGAATGAGTAGCCACAATATTTGTCCAAACGGTAGCTTTTACAAATCGAATCCTGGGATATTGACCATGAAGCTAAAAGGATTTCGTAGAATCATAGAATGTTTTGTGTTGGAAGGGACCTTTAGAGGTCATCCAGTCCAACCCCCCTGCAGTGAGTAGGGACACCTTTAACTGGATCAAGTTGCTCAGAGCCCCATCCAACCTGGCCTTGAATGTTGCCAGGGATGGGGCCTTCACCACCTCTCTGGGCAACCCATTCCTGGGTTTCACCACCCTCATTGTGAAAAATTTCTTCCTTATATCCAGTCTAAATCTACCCTGGTTTAGTTTAAAACCATTACCCCTTGTCCTGTCACAGCAGGCCTTGCTAAAAAGATCACCCTCATATTTCTTATAGGCTCCCTTTAGGTACTGAACAGCCACAATAAGGTCTCCCTGCAGCCTTCTCTTCTCCAGGCTAAATCCCAACTCTCTCAGCCTGTCCTCATGGGAGACATGCTCCAGCCCTCAAATAATTTTTGTGGCCTCCTCTGGACCCACTCCAACAGTTCCATGTGCTTCTTGTGAGTGTTAACCCCTTTTAGGATTTGATCTTGATAGATTGGTTCTTCAGTACAGACTTAGTCCACAATTGATACTTCTAATTATTAAATATAGTCAGCTCAATAGGGATTTACATGTTTAACTCATCATTTAGCTGCTTAGCTAGACAGAGCCATAACAAATTTAGGGAACCAGCCTCAAACACACCAGCTTGAAAACTGCTTCTAATACCCACTTCCTGAATCTTCAAAACTGGGCTTATTGCATACAGCTTTAAATTTTCCTATTTCCTTCAACTATGAGGAACTTCAGCCTCCACTTCCTTTTCTATAACACACAGGGTCCTGATGCATCCTAGGGAGATAAGGACACTACTCAAGGCATAAAATCTGAACTCACATTAGAAATAGACTGTGAGGTCAGTCCTGCAGTTAAAAACTGGTCTGATACTGTCAATTTAATGCCTAAAAGCCAGAAAGTCCATAAGAATTTATTTCCCATCTGCTTTAAAACCTTAAACAAATAATTCTTTATGCTCCTACTTTAACTGGCTGGTAGACATCTTACCTGTTACAGCCATACTTTATACAGGTAAAACAACAGTCCCATTTCTGAATTCCAGAATCTGAGGATGCATTTGTTAACTGAATGCTCAAGTATGCACACTATCCAGAAACTGCTGAACTGACTAGCAGTGTAAACTAAGTTAGAAACCTCTCTTTAGATCTCATTTTATTCTTCGTCAGACTTGATTAAGATTGAATAAAGAAGCCAGACCTCCATTCACATAGTAAATAGCCATCAAATTATCCTAGCACACAAATTCAGAGGGAGTGATTAAATAACTATTCACGCCTATAGCAGCTGGTGACAGAGAAATAGCAGACAGGGAACTAAGACTTGTAAGCCTGACCTACAAAGAGTAGGGCCATCCCTCCTCCACTGGGTATGCAGAGGAGCCAGGATTCAGCCACAGGAATTCAGGGGAGCTCTGAGGATGCAGAATGCTCATTACGCCACAGAGCTGCTGCATCTGCTAAGTACCAGGCAGGGGGGGAGGCACATGGTGATAGAAAAGCTCTGCAATTAATTCTTTCCTTCTCCTGGAAATCCACAGCAGTCAAACTACTCAGGGCAGCTCAGTAAACTGGGTCATTGGAGGAAGACAGAATTTGTTTTCTTCCTTTATCTTGTCGAAATTCAGATCCTCCATACATTAATGAAATAAAATGCTGCTCTTGTATCACATCACCTTCTACAAATGCTATCAGAAATGCCTTTTCTTCCTTAAGTTCCAGACTGAGGGTGGCTGATGCTCCTCTTTCACAATTTCTCTGTGTGGATTGTGCACAGTAATATCCAATGTGCTTAACCTTTACTATCTTGAATTATGAGTGTATCAGGATTATTACTGGAGGTGATTAATAAAAAACAATCCTTAATTAAGGTTTTAGTTGCTGTGAGGGATAAAATAGCTGTACATCTGATTCTCTTTGTCAAAGGAAGTGGCAGAAATATTTCAGTTACTCCTTTAAGATAACACTTGCAACTGGAGCCAAATAAAAATCTTCTACTAACAGCACACAGCAATTTCTACTGTTGTCAAGGCTAAATTTAAGTTACCACAGTGGGCCGGGGGAAGGTTTAAAGCAATGTTGATTACACAGTAGCAGCCTACAAACCACATCTTGAATTAAAAAAAAAAAACAAAAACAAAACACCAAACATGTCTTTCTGAGAAAATTGGATATAGAAGGCTCTGTTTCCAACTCAGGAAGAGTCACTGCGTAAAAGGGCTTTCATACTGCCTTCACAAATGTGATTATAAAAGGCAGATGATCAAGCTCCTAAGCACATGATGGGAATGGAAAACAGTCCAGTGAAGAAGCTGTCATTAAAGTGTGTGATGGAAATATTTAAAAGGAAAAAATGTTAAAGAACAGTGTCATTCAATAGCACTGAATCCACTATTTAGTATCTTCTAACAACACAGCACAATCAACAAACCATACTGCTGGGACCAATAACAACATGTATAGGCTTCACACCCATGCTTTAGACTCTGCAAGGTCTCAAGGTACAGGAACACAAATTTTACATCACCATCATAACCAAAGTCATGATCTACCCTTGTTAAGCCTCATTCATATGTTTTTCTGATATTGCAAGGATATCTAGCAATGGCTTCAATGGCTTCAAAAAAGTGAGAGATTTTATTTTGCAGAACTTAGTATAGCCATAGTCGCATTCACTTCAAAGTTGCAAGCACAATCAGACAACCTGCAGTCAACGTCTCGCTTTACCTTCAATCTATTAGACACTTACCTGCTAACATGCGCCAACTATCTCCTTCCTAGCCTCTATTACTCATATCTAAGTTTGAAAAGCTACAGTATCATAGTACAACTAGCAATTACAGTAATGCACAAAGGAGAACTTCTCTTGCTTAAGTTTCATGCAAAATGTGGAACAGAATCCCAGGGAAGGAGTAAATGGTCTAATAGCAGCATACCTCAGTCAAAGACACTGCAAAACACAAGGCTACAAAATAGAGGGATATTAAATATTTCAGACTGAGCAAAAGAAGGGATTTTCCCAGTTGCGTATGGCATAAAGGTGAAGTGATGGCCTGTATCACTACAGATCACCGCTACACAATATGTATGTATAAGCCACTTTGAGATCATCATGCTGACTACTGCTGTGTCATCCTAAGAAGCATTATAGCTTTGATTCTTGCTGTTAGTAACATTTATCCATACAGGAACTTGAACATTTTTACTCCCTTGCCTTTCCCAGATACAAGTGCAAGCGGACAACACATGGAGAAACTGATCCTTCATGTTTTATGTATGCCTAAGCATAAAAGACTTTACAACTGCTAGAGCAGGCTTTACAGATGTTTGACTTACTGACTTGAGGAACAATAATCCTTACATCAGCTGGTTTACGTTCTGCAGTTTCTTAAGAGTGTTGTTTCTTATTAATAGAGAGAAACCAACAAAATAATCAGGTCACTAACACTGATCTTCACTCTTCCTCACAGTTTAACGACATTGGCGTTTTTGAAACAGTCTGGCAAGTCAAATTCTACAACTACCACAAGCGGGATCATTGCCAATGGGGAAACAGCTTTGGTAGCATTGAGTACGAATGCAAACCAAACGAAACACGCAGTCTTATGTGGATCAATAAAGAGACCTTCCACTGAAGAGATGTGAAACCAATACTGCTGGACAATCTCCCTAAAGAAAAATCTACCTTTTTAAACCAGCAAGAAGCCTTAACTAAGGCATACTGTAATGTTGCTTTGTTCCATAAGGTTCCATCAACTATGTTGCGTATACAGGCGGTGCCACTAAAATCTTTGCCTATTACTGTATTTTAAGTTTACCGTGGCATCTACAACATTATCTGTCACCCTGAGAATACTATAAAAGTTCATGGTAAAGAATATCTGATAGCTGGGTAGAAAGTCATACCATCATAATACTGTCATAAGTATTTGGATTATGCCCACTAAGCGGTTCCACTAGACGTAACAACTTTTGTGAAGTGTTTTGCTTTATTGCTTAGAATTTGGATGCAACATCACATTGGTGATATCTGTATTTATATTTGTGTTTGCTCCTAAATGGGTGTGCTCCTTCAAGCATTTTGTCATACATGTCATCCCAGTGGACAGCAAAAAGTGCAAATTATAGATATTTGTAGGTTTAGCTAAATGGCAGCTACCGCACAGTTGGTATTGTGCCAGCGGATTTGGAAACTCATTCTCCCTTTTGTTAAGTGCAGTAAGATACTCTGTGAAAAGTTTGCTAATTTACCAAATCACTCAAAGTAGGATTCTTTGTTGTTAAGTTTCCCAGTCTCTGAAATAGTTTTAGGAAACAGTATAAAACGTGCTAACTTGAATGAAGGAAAAGCAATAAATCAGTTGCGGTATCAAAGACATCTAACAACATGGCTAACATCTATCTTCAGATCATATAGTATTCTTGAAAAATATAGCAGCCATACTTAATTTAGTTCTTAGAGTAAGAGTTCTGATAGTAATCTCCATTTTGTTTTAATGACACATTGCTCAGATCAGTAAAATCCTACAAATCAACTTTCTCAAGCCCAACCACTATATTGTACCAAAATCCACTGGATTTTTGACCAACAAACACTCAGCGATATGAAGAGAGTACAGGTCCCAGTGCATATTTTTACATGAATGGCACTCTTTCAAATAAAGATAAGCATGTAAGGATTTGCATGGTTATAACTAAAGGTGCTACATAAACACTAGATCAGTGTTTAACACATACAGACAACAAAAACCAAACATATCTTTTTCTTTCAGTAAGTAAAGCAGGGAAACAAATACACTGTCCCATCCCCAACTTGGGCTGAAGTAAGCTGTCAGTTCTTGCATATCTGTTATTCCTTTTGTGAATAATTTGTAAATTGTGTATGTAAATGGTAACCATGACTTTTGATCTTTGTAATAAAGGACTTGATTTCTTCTCTGGTATGACCATCTAAATGAGTTGAAAATACTGTATCAAAAAAGGCAGTGGTTTTAGAAAGTCAGACAACAGAGGGTATGTAGTCAGTGCTTTCTGAGAATCCTGTCCAAAGTACCTTTTGTTCTTTACCCAAAGCTACTGTTCCTAGGAAATACAGAACCAACGTGCTAGAATGCAGCCAGGGAATGTGATAACACTCAATAGAGCTTACTGATGAAATTCAGCTGCATTTTGTTGCCCTAACATAACGTGGAAAGTAGAGATTTAGGACAGAAGTGAAATACCAAAGAAACGTTTTCTTCCATTGAATTATTAATCAAAAAGCTTGACTGTTTGCAGATTTCTACAGACAAAAGAGCCTGACAGCAGCACTGATGTAATACATCACTGGAACAGTGGGCTAGCCAGCTGCATCTCTACATCTCTACTCTGAGGCAACGTTACACAGGCAGATTTCACTGTGATGAAATTCTAGAAATTATCTTCTCTGTTAACTTCTTTCCTAGACTTTTCCTAGACTACAGAAAGAATTCTTGAAAATGAAAAAACTGAACTGAGCAAATTCAAATGAACTCTGTACTTCAGACAGAAGTGTTATTGCCAGCACTTTAACAGAAGTTTCCAGATAACAGGCTCTATCTCTGCACTACCAGAAAGTGATTTTCTTCTGCAACAATTGGCATACTTTGGTGTATTTTATTTGTACATATGAACTGAAAGCACATCAGCAAGAAATACGTATGATACATAAATTAAGAGAGAAACTTCTGTCCTAGTAAAATTAAAATGTGTAAGACAGGCCTTCGCTTTGAGTTCAGCTTCTACGAAATCCTTGGCCCACAATGTCCCAGCCCTTCAGCATTTAAGAAATATTACAATGAATATATCCAGCCTATCCTGCCACAGGAGTGCTATTATTCCCTGCTAGCTGGAAGCACACCTTTCCCAAGGTAAATACTCATGTTTATATTAACACCAAATAGGGTGGCAATTTTCATACGTCCTAGAAAGCCCTGTAGCAATTCAGCCGAAATTCAGTTCAGAGGATGGTCAAGAAAGAGCCTGCAGAGGGAGCGAGTTGCTTTTAAAAGAAAGGACAGAACGGCCAGACCAACTGTGTCTTGCAGGCTCCATATCCCAATACTGAACATTGCTGCCCAGAACCATAGCACCCCTTTCACAGACCGTGACAGTGATAAAAAGGATGAGGACTGGTTAATAGCTTAGCCTGGGGAAGGTGTAAGTGGCATTTATCAGATGTTACATCCTTCTCCCCTAGATGAGGTTTAAGCAGAGAGAAATGTGGTTTGATAGCTTTGCATTACTCCTGCCTAAACAGAGTATTATTCACATCCACCATGGATGACAGTGCTGATACTCTGCGTACATGAAGCAAAATAGTCCCATCGACTTCCCCTTGCTCAACAAGTGTTCTTCGCTAACACAGCAAACATTTGCTCCTAGTAAAGGAGACCCATGACTTTAGCAGTTCTGTGAAAGCAATGTTTTGAATTTGTTTCATCCGGTACAACTCCAGTAAATATTCATAAAGCTTGAATCACTAAAAAACTGTTGTTGTGGCAGTTTTATGCATTATTCAATCAGCGGCATTTAATCTCCAGACAAGTTTGTTCTTTACACACCCTTTTCTAATTAGTACTTCCACTTTTGGGCAGAACTCCAAAATTCAGAACAGGACACAATACACTAAGCTTTAAATATATATTTATTTTTATTCATTACAATGTCAGAAAATGCTGACAACGCGTCAATCCAGCCACAAAACACTCGTATAAAACCTTCAGATATGAGAGACTTCACTTTTCTCATGAAGTGTCCAGCTTTCATTCTCGTAAGAAAGATTGAAACAAATATACCAAATCTTTCAGAGTCACTTTTTCATCTATATTTAGGTAGCAGTTAGTACTTTCAGACTGCTGAGTAAAAGGATCCAAGAGCAAGTTATTAGTCATGACGATAACAGTTGTGATCCTGCATAGGGCTTGCATTAGATCATTAGAGTTTGCACATGGCTTTGTGTTTAGCACAGTCACTACAGACTTTGGTATCTCCTACCATCTGACTGTATCTGAAAAAGAAATATACTGCTAAAGTCTCCATGCCCTACTAACACAAGTTAGGGAAGTTTCACTGGCTTCAGCTGAGGCACTGTCCAGTGGTTTGCAGATGCGCAACGACCCTCAAGTGATTCCAGACTAGCAGAGTATCAGAAAACCTCATTTATTACATTGTTCCTATAAAAGATGTGAACGGAACATCTGTACAATGAAGCTGTAAATTTTGTAATACAAGGCTGTGTCAACCCTGAAGCACAAAGCAGCACTATAATGAGTCTTACAACATTCATGTTTTCCCTTAGCTCTACAAAACTCATAAGTGATGATTGGAAAGTCCTCTTAGTGCAGCTAGTCCAGATCTTTGGCTAGGAGAGACAGGCACTCCTGCCCACGGGCCTTCCCTGCTGCACGCCTGGCAGCTTTTGCCAGCATTCCTTGGACTGCTGCCTTTTCCCCTCTCCTGGACACCAGCACTTAAGGCTTCAAATCCCTGTGAGCCCTGGCTTTCAGCCTTAGGAAGACAAAGCTGCATCAACCCAGGAAGAGCCAAGCCAGTCCTCTCGGCATTGTTTTCTCTGTCCCTACCTCAAAGCTGTTGATTTTTTCTCTTACTAGTCAACACAGCTTTGTTCTGTGCACTCAGGAAGGATAATCCCATGACTGACCTTACACATTACATATAACCTTCTCTGCCTCTTCCCACAGAAGAAGTTCACAGGGATTCCAACTGTATCCCAACTATAAATAAGAAGAAAATGACCAGCTACTAAAAAAATAAAGAAGTGAAGCTGGACTACAGAACCCCTGCTGAGGGTTAGTGGTGGAGGTCCTGCAGTGTCTGCCATTACAGTGCTGGAGAACTCAGACAACTATGTAGATTGTTTCCACAGTGCTCTAACACTCACTGAATTGCTCTGCATAGCAAGATATACACAAGTGAAAAACAGTACCACTCAGGTATGAGTACGTAGATACAAGAGATCTCCATCTGAGACAAGGCTTAAAAGCAATGACAGCTTTTCCATCAAAATTGATGCCAAAAATCTTAAATTAAAAAACAATTCATAATAGCACATCTGTACTGACCAAGTATAAGGCTTTGATATTCTGTTTTTCCTCATTTGGACAAACTTGAGTCTCAATGCTGCCTTATACAAGTGCTTCACATGCTATTCATAAGGCCTTTGCTTCCCTCCCTCAGAGAGCAGATGCTCCTACTCCCTTTATCTCAAATTGTAACGAACAGACCAATATCCCATCCAGTAACTTCTGCAGCCTTCAAACAATACTGAGAGAAGCAATAATAAATCAGTTGATGACAATGAAGGCAGCGCAGGCAAGAACCATATGTCCATGTTGGAAGTAAGATGGACCTTCTGCCCGTTATCAGCATGGTAACTGCAAGGTTAGGTGCCATCCTGCTGTTATGGGAGTGACTGTGATACCGTTGTCGGTAATATCTGCATCAAGCTACAGCGTATGTGCTACAGGGACCAAATGTTCTCAGAAGCTTGAACTGAATCATTATGAGTTTAATGTGAACCCGAGGGTCTCATCTGCAGAGAAATGGCAGTAGCATGCACAAATATCACAACATATACTGTTTTCTGACTATGACAGCACTCTTCTGCTCAGTCTAAGTTGCTATGCCAACACATTTACCTAAGGTACTTCCACATTTCAGAGTTATTGTAGAATTGGCCAGGGCTTGTTCTCTATGTATAGAATACATAACTAAAGTTGGTGGGGTTTTTCTTCCCTTTTTTTTTGTTTTTAATTAACTGTATTATTTTTACTTCTGCCTTCAGAGACATTTCTCTGCCTACATACTACACTACAGGCAAGCTGAGCAAATGCAAGAAACAACTCTGTGAAATACAAACGCAGTAATTCCTGTCCTGTACAGAACCTATGTGACTACACTCCAAAGATTTAACAGCATTAAAACAACAACAACAAGCCTTCGTGTGTCTTTCAGTTCTGTTGCAGGCTGAACACTGTTCAAGAGGCTTGCAACATTTTGTCTATCAGAACAAGGCAATACTCATATAAAAATGTGTGGCTCATCTTATTTTCAAATGCACAATGCTTACACTCCCAGTACAAAGTTCCATGAAAATAAATGGAGTTAACATGAAGGACAAATTCGCCCTGATATGCTAATATATGGATTAACTACCCTTCCTTAAAACAGAACTGTAAGAATTTAGGCCTATCCATCTTAATACAAATGAAATATAACTCACTGAGGAAATACTTGCCAGGAGGCTTTCTGTTTTAAATACAGTGAAAAGATTTCCTCTACAGCTCATTTGCCCTACCTTAAACAATCTTTCTTTTTCTCTAGAGATCAAGAAGTAACATTTTGTGCTTGTATACAGGTACAGGATCAGTTACATAATGAGCTACCAGAGCTGAAAAATTTCTTGCACGTGTTTGTTTGTAAAATAAAACCAGCTATCAATTCTTACTTCCTTCTGCTTCAGCTCTGCAATGCCAGCAGCAGCAGCCCTCAAGCACAAATAAGCAACCAAAGAAGAAATGCTGCCACATGCTTAGCTCCAGGACAGAGGTTGGATTCAAACAGCACAGGAAAAGGAGATTATTAGCCACCTCATCAGTCCTCCTATAGCCTTTATTCTTGGAGAACCATGGCTAGGACAGGTAACTACACTTTTTTTCCATGCACTCCAATTCTACAAATCCACAAGTGATCATGCTTTACCTGAGGTACCAGCTTCTGTCCAGGTATCTAGAGACAGTGGAGGGGCATGAGCTTGGAGTCATGGTACTACAGAACCAGCAACAGAGACAGGAGAATCTCAGAGCATATTCAAAGACACTGAACTGTTGACCCACAGGCAGTGGGGGAAACAATCGCTAGGA
>NW_009260187.1:61725-86763 GCF_000687185.1 Egretta garzetta
ACGCCCCCCCCCCCCCCCCAAATTCTTTGGTAGCCTCCATTTCAGTCATCTCTAATACTCCTTCCAGATTCTGCTAGAAAGACTGCTCCTAACCTCAAAAATCTCTTACAAAACTTCCCATAGTTTTTATTGGTAAGTAGCTTTAAGCTTCTGGCTCACTAAGCTCAGTGTCAGTAGTTACTGACGCTGATTTCCACAGATTTCATACCCATTTCAAAACTTCCCAGATCTCACCAGAGGCAGTCAGTAGTTGCTAGCGAGTACTGTCATAGCTTTCATAGAATCACAGAATAGAATCATAGAATCACTTTGGTTGGAAAAGACCTTTAAGATCATCGAGTCCAACCTTCAACCTAACCCTGCCATCCCACCACTAAACCATGTCCCTAAGCACCTCATCTATCCTTCTTTTAAATACCTCCAGGGATGAGGACTTGACCACCTCCCTGGGCAGCCCATTCCAGAGCCTGACAACCCTTTCGGTGAAGAGCTTTTCCTAATGTCTAGCCTAAACCTGCCCTGGCGCAACTTCAAACCATTCCCCCTCGTCCTATCGCCTACCACCCCCTAATGTCCTGTTTCATCTTTCATCTGTAATGGAAAGACAGAAAAGGCTTTCTTTTCTCTCACCATTTACTGTTTAATCTATTACACATTTTCCTTGAAGGCTCTGCAGTAAGTAGCTATTTACAACACTTGTAAGGTCCCCAGTCATTCAATAACTTTTAATGTAATAATCCAAGGGGGTGGGGGAAGCCGCACTATATTCCATATTATGGGATGGGCAAAGAAGCCCTTACATGGGGGACGTACCAACTGAGTACATCAATACCCAGTGGAGTGGGACCCATCAAGAGATATTAGGAAGTACTCAAAGCAGAAGTTGGCACAGCTTGGACAGGCAGGGTTCATTGCTCTGATTTTGTGCCACTTTCTACTCTGGTTCAAGTAGCAGCACTGCAGTCCTTGAGCTGCATTCTTGTGAGGCACTGCTACAACAGAAAAGAATAAATGGCTCAGGAAATCAGAGAGCACTTGTTAGTTTCCAGGTCAGGGTACATGCCCTGCCTGAACCCAAATTCAACACCAGGATAAAATCTGCATGTGCACCAGCCCCCTTCCTCCAACTGCTGCACCCTGTTTTCTCACAGAAATGAAAGCTGGTGAATAGTCCAGGTGTAAATCAAGACTGAGGGACTTGTTATATTCTTACAGGGAAGCCCGGATAGAACAAAGTGTTGTCCTATATCACACCATGGCCAGGCTAGCCTCTTAGCAACTATCTCGCCCATCTTTGTTCTAATCAAAATACCAAAAATCTACACATTAACCACATTACCACCACAGCCTTCTTACCTGCTACATCTCTACTGATTCTCTAGAAGAGCAGACTACGAAGAGAGAAACCTTATACTGGGAGAAGAGGCACAGGTTTTTTCCTGGTCAGCACGCACCACCTGTTTTGATTTCTCTGTCTCCAAAGAAAATAAATCTAAACTGTGTAGCAATCCACCCCCTCTGACATGTATCTCATGCAATCTACACTTGGCTGTAAAAAAAAAAAAACAAACTAGAATCCTAAAATCCAAAGTGCAGGGCATCATTTTTACTTTGTTCTCCCTAGAGAAAGGAAATATTTTCTCTGTCAAGACAGTGTAAGATAGCCCAGGAAAACTCAGAGACAAATTTCACTGTCACTGTTCCCATTTGCATGTTCTAAAGACTGTATTCATTTTCTTGTATTTTTTATCTTCTTCGTTTCTGCACACTGAAAAACTTGATGTAAGCTAATAACTTTCGTGGACAAAGAAAGCAATTATTAATAGCCACCTAGTTTTCTCTTTTACAATACATCCAGTAAAACATCCAGTTCTCACTTTCTGGAGAGAAAAAAAACAAGAACTCACATACTCGTATGTATCTTCATACACACAAGCACAAGCAAAGAAGTGTTTTAATGTGTTGAACATTAGCCCCAATTTTAAAGACTATTTACAAATAAAAAGGGCCAAAACCCAAGCTAACAGCAAGTTCAAGTGTCAAACCCAGGAAATCTTTCTCCTTTATGTTCTCATTACAAGTGTTATGCAAACACCTCTTTCCACAAGATTCAAGCTTGATTTACTCCACATTTTGTTTTATACTGGAGAACTTGAGGAACAAAAAAGGAAGAATCCGGTTTAGTCCATCTCCTTCTTACCTTCTGTGCCTTTAATAAAAATCATAGAAAGGAAAGATTAAATGATGTAATGGTCCTTAGGATGCTGTGAAAAAGTCAGCTGGCTCTATCATCTCTCAGATCAGTTATGAGTTACCTGCTGTGTAGCCCCTTTGATGCAGAATTCCTGGAGGAGGACGAGGCTTTAGCGCAATCTGCATCAGGTAATCCAAATCAGTGCTTTAAATTACTGCAGAAATACCAGGGTGTTTCTCTGCAATTCTGTTTCATTTATGGTCTACAAATTTTCAAACAAGACTTCATTTAAAGTGAGCAGGTACAAATTATTAGTCATTATAGTGAAGAATAAATGCCCAGCTCTGGTAAGTTTTCTCCCCTGTATTTTTATCATTATTTCAATTCCCACAGCTCCAGTAAAAGCATATTAACTGCTGAGGATTCAGGGATTTGAAGCAATGTTCTTCCAGCTCACAGTTGCCTTACAGAAATCACTGCCACGTGAATACTAAAAACACAGTAAAACTTTTACTTTACTTTTGTTCTTGGTAGTGTATCACAATGAACCATGGAACTTATGGAGACTAATTTCCTGTCTGTCTCCTGTGGATTCTCTGGTGGTTTAATATTACAGTTCAACTCATATTGCAGCCCCTTTGACATTATGGACACTAATTTCAACCACTGTACTCTGTGTTCAGATATGTAATTTTGTAAAACTCTAAGCAACTCAGTATGGGACCTCAGCCTCTCTTTCGATTTTCATTAAAAACATTTAATGTTGGGGTTGGAGGGATGCAGAGGAGGAAAAAGAACAAGGCAAAACATACTCAACACAAGCTTCAATTTCTTAAGAAACCAGACTAGAATTGCCAGAGGAAAAGCAGCTATTGGAAATACTCCAGGCGATCACTAGATGGTGCTACTAAGAATATGTACCATGAAGGAATTTTAAAAACCTGGGGGCCATTTGTAAGCCAAATGAAAAAGACTCTTCATCCCATTTGTACCTGTGTAGGCCATCTCTCCTTCCACACAAACACACTACAGTCTTGCAGAACTTGGTGCAAGTACTTATATGCAAAAGGGACTTTCCTTAGCTATTGCTGAGTTTCTTTTAATTCAAATTGGCACCTGAAGAGCAGCAGCCACTGAGTGCTCTGTGGACAGAGGTCCAGGGACCCCAACTTTAGCCTTCACTGCATGAAGCCTCATGAGAAGTTTTTGCTTTTCCACAAGTTCAGGAGCTTGCATTTCTTGACAGGCACAATCATAAGGACTATTCATCCAAGCTATAGCACTGTCACAGTTCTTACAAACGGGACTACTACTTCCTTAATAGAGCAACTATTCCCCATTTCAAAGATAACTCCAAACCGCATCCAAGTGAGCAGGTATACCATAAATCTCTAAAGACAGAACCAAATCTTACATCACCATATCACAAAGAACGTGCCAAATCACATGCTTCTGTAACCAAAGTTGTGTCCATGTTGCTGTGTGACAAGCTAGAACCCAGCTAGCTCTGAACAAGATTGTAATTTAACATTTTGCCAGTTAACAGGATCCCAGTACCTAATCTCAACATAGTATTCTTCCGCAGTGGGTCAGCACACTCTGTGCAGTCTCAGTCCTCCACCTGGCAATGAATCCTAGTTGGTAAATTTAAATCTCTGCTGTAATGCTAAATGATCCCTCTCTCCCCACCCCCTCCGAAGTGCTTCATTCTCAGGGGAATAACATTAGCATTTATGGAAGTAAATGCTTCAGGGTTTTGCTAATGTGCTAATGAGCTAGAGCCTTCCACCTTCAGATCACAAGCATGAATCCTATTCAGCGCAAAGGTAAAAATACTGTTTCTAGCAGAAAGTTGACATCAAGATGAGTTCTAGTCCATCACAAATTCATCTTTAGGCCTTCTGTACAGTTGTATTTTCCAAGTCAGACAGGGCTTTGAGCTCAACAAAGCCTTCTACCAAGGATCCCAAATTGCAGCAAGTTCCAGAATAATTTTGATACAGATCTTCAGGATATACACAGAACAGATTATCAGAAAAGGAAAAAAAAAAAAAAGAAGAATGAAAAAAAAGTAATGTCAGTTCTATGAACTGGAATTTACAGAAGTGCCCAAAATACTGAGGGTTTTCAGCAAAAGAGCTACAGAAAACAAAATCTGTATAAATATCAGCTGCGTTAGACCCCTCTAATACTGAAGACTGCACTGTAGCCATATTATTTAATTTATCCAGTTTTGCTTATGCACAGCAAACAGCTGTAACTGGTATGCATTTTTAGAAAGAAGTCATACAAAATATGAAGAACTTGCTTTGGGAAAACATAGCAGGGAACAGGGTTTTGAATTCCAGTATCTTCAAACCCTTACAGGGCTTGTGCCCCTTTTTCCTGCTAATTTAAAATCACAGTATTATGCCCTAACATTGCTCCTAGTCAGTGCAGAGGTTCCTCTCTTCCACAGGAGGGAGCTTTTCTCTTGCAAAGATGACTGAATCTCTTGCACAGTTCTCATTTTGGAAACATGTAGGAGCTCTAAACAGTTCTGGAGTGCCCCACGCCTGGCAACTTCCACACAGGATTAGCAAAGAAGATTCAGAAAATTAAGAAAAAAAACCAAAACAAAACCAGAAAATGAAAAATCAAGCATTTATAAGCTAAACCATTCTGGGACCCTTTTGTTGTATCACACTGTTGCTCCTCCCCACCCACCCCCAGCTAATGCAATTACTTATATAGCAGAAAAACCTAAGAATGTCAAGTCCAACACCCTTTATGTCCAGACATATCTGACATATATAAACTTTACTCATGTGACTGAAGGTATCAGCTATCCAAATAGTACTAGCAGAGGAACAATAAATCAACAGTAATTCAAAGAATGTAACATCTTGAGAAGAAATCTGGCCTAACATCTGAAAGATATAACCGAATACAAATTTGAAAATACATGTTAAAGGACAGAGATTAAAGCAAACCTCTCTTTGGACAACTATTTATTAATCTGGCAAGTGCCAGTCAGCTTTTACTAGGGTTAACCTGGATGGCTGCTTTTTCCAGAAAAACAGCTCACTTCCATCATTCAAAATTCTGTGCCACACCTGATCTGCAGCTCTGAGCTGCAATTTCTATCAAGGTAGTACCGTGCTATCATCATGTTTCACAGCTGCTACTTCCACTACTGTTTTCTTAGCAAAAAAAAAAAAAAAAAAAAAAAAAAAAAAAAAAAAATCACAAACCACAGAGGTGACAAGCCAAGCGGGAGCGATGCTTAAGCTGTGCTGTTCTCACCATCTAATAGCTAGAGAATTTCATATTCCCTGCTGTCTTCAGTTCTAGCCCAATGGGTATACCCTCCTCCTGATGTGCATAGCTAATTCCCATCGTCAACAGTGGGAATAACACATGCAGACCAAGGGGACAATGAGCCCTCAAGGCCTGTTGTAGTAGTAATTTCAAAATATCAGGGTAAACATATTTTGCATGTGATAAGTAATAAGCCTGGGCACCAGTTTCTGTGTTTAAGAATGCATTATGGGTTTGTACACTCAGAGTGCTAGTGATACCCTACTCACCTAGTTTCCAGCTTTTTATGAATTTTAAGAAATGGTTCTGCCATAATAACTAACTGCTATATATACAGATCTATACACACAGATCTAATCACAGATCAAAGCTCTGTGGAGCAAAATTGGATAGAAAGGATTAGGTGAAATACATCTGCTCCAAAGGTCTTACAACCTTGATTTTATGACTAGCCACATAAGAAATAGCATATGCTGCTCAGAACTCTTTCCTCCTATTAAAGTTATAACTTAAAAAAACATTACAAGTCTTCCTTGTCTTCAATACTTGCTATAACTTCAAAGCCAACTATGGTATAAGCATGCAGTGCAGGCTGTGTTTGGCTTACACATAACCAACACTAGTAAAGATAGATTCAGCTGCAGGCCATGGGCACTTAACAGAGGGTTAAATGTTAAGTCAGAAAAGCCAGCTCTGGTCTGATAACTTAGTGGTGTTAAACTTTCTTTAATCAAAGCACTATCTAACATTTTAGGAAAACCAAAACATCCAAACAATCTGCAGACCATGTCAGATCACACTCTATGCTCAGAGTAATTTTTCAGAACAAAACTTTTCCTGTTCACAGGTGATTAACCCTGCAAAATTATCATGCTATATGGTAAATGTAAATTGCTAAAAAATATTAATAAAGAAACAAAACAGGCCAGACAGCATACTTTGAGAAAAGACTGCAAGTCCCAGTACAAGCAAAGGCAACCAGAGAGTCTTGTTTGTATAACACTTAATAAGTCCCAGAGGGAAAAGGGACAGCTGTGTAAAGCTGCCTTCGTTGTCCCCTTTTTTTTTTAATCATAATTACATGTTACTGATGTTTTGCAAAAGTAAATGTCCAGAGAGTCTCCTGAAAGTTCACTATGAATACTGATAAAGCTCGAACATAGAAAGCAGATAAAAAAGCATCCTCCGTGATACATTTTGGAAGGTAGCCAAGATCACCTGGGAAGGTTAAATCTCCTTCGGTCAAGTAAAATCTTTAATGAGGAATGCTGCATTTTCAGTGCTCATTTGATTTATTTTGAGTACAAGAACTTAAAGTGAACTTGTCAAAGTTTCCCAGTAGGACTTGTAGCTTACAAAGACAGTGTACCAATATTTACACTCATTTCATGACTCCTGTCGTTTCTTTAAGTAGATTTTGCTTTTTTGGCTACATTTGAAAAGAAATTATGGACTTATCCTAAAAAGAATCACTCTCTCACAACATGAAACTGCAACTGAGAAACACAAAACACTGGTGTAGATTTTACTCTAAAATAAAAAGGCAAAGGACAGAGTAAAAGGTAGGAAATCAGAATTCAAGCCTGGGAAATAAGAATTACTTGGTTTCACTCCAGTTCCAATGATCACTCTTATAAACCGATCCAGAATGTTTTAAGCAAAGCTATATACCTAGATATACAGCTTGAATTTCAGAATTGCTAAGCATCTACCTGCTTTTACTGAGCTTGAAAGAAAAAGGGACATTGGAAGCTGTAAGAATCAGAAAAATCTCAGACAATTCTGAAAGGGGAACAATCGTCCCTTGTTATTTACAGCATTTCCTAATATTAAAGATCCTTCAAAAATTACTTTTCAAATGAAGTTTAGAAAAAACACATGCCAACTAAAACCTTACCAAAACCTTTCAATTTTCAAGCATATTTAGCAGAAATGCGATACTTACACACAAAAAGTGAAATGGAAGTTTGGGATGCTTAATTTATTTGATCTAGTAACTGGAAATTCTTGTAACAGAAAGTTTTCTACAAAAATGTGCTTTGGTCTAAAGAGCTCCATAAGTAAGTAGTATTCCCTAACTAAGACTGTATATAAGTAAGACTACTTACCTCTGTATTATGCCTGCAAAATTACTATGGCTCATAGACATAAGACTGATAAACATCAAGTGTGGGGTTGTTTTTTTTTTCCTTCTAAGTGTTGCTTTCTAACAAGATGAAGGGTTAAAATACTCATTTGGCTCTCTAAGGTTCTTTTGGCCTCAACCCTTTCTCTTACTGCAAATTAGCAAAAATAAATGGTAGGGTATGATCCTTACTAAGCCACATACCTACTTAACCCTGAACATTAATGAGTACCAGATCTTTTATCCCAATATGGTTCCTTTTTGTGCTACTCTTGCATAGGAGGCATACCACAATTTTAATTAAAGAAAAGGGGATGTGACTGGAGAGTCCAACTGCAGTCTCCAGAGGGCATGATTCAACTCCTGCCTGGCAAAGCGAACACAGAAAAACAGAGCAGTTAGCGGGACTTTTCTGCTTCAATTAGACTGCTATTTGAGTGTGAAACTTGAACTTTGGCAACTACAGTGCCTCCAGCTTAGGAACAAAGTCAATACATTGATTTGGAAGCTCACTTATGGAACATGAAACACTCACATGATGCTTGGATATCATGACAACATGGAAGCTACACAGAAGGCATTGAATCCTTTTAAAAGTTTGACAATCCAGAATGGCTTTATTTAAGGTATTTGACCTGCCTAGTAAAAGAATAGAATGTTGTAAATGCTCTCTGTGTGATGCACTACCATTTCTGAGTAGTTTGCATCTGTGAAATATCAATGGAGACAAAACTGTTCTTGCTTCCCATACTTTGAATACAATTAAACAAAAGTAAAAATTAAATTGAAGTCGTAACTAAAGTTAATTTTAGTAAGTAACTAAAAATTAAAATACTCCACAAAAATACCTGATATTTAAGAAAAAATATTTAGAAAGCGTCTTCGTGGAGATTTGAAACATATTGATCATACTGAAGCAAAGGAACCAAAATTTATCCCTTTTTGGTAGTTTAGGTCCTCCCTGATACACATGAGTATTGGAATTATTCCAGATTGCTTTTAATTGGGTCTATAGTGGGAAATACTATAACAAAAATAAACCAGCAAAAGTAATTGACAGTAGAGAAAAGGGATGAGTCTAGTTGTGAGAAAAGGTTTTAGATCCCATCAGGTTCACTGGGATTTGAGATTACACAAACCATACTGAGCCAGGTGATAACTCTATTATAGCTCCAATTCTAATACTGCTCTGTGAACTTTTGCACCTGTATTTGCAATACACCAGAAAGTTGGACAATCATCCCCCAAATACCAGCTGTATTGACTTTTCCAGTAACTGAAAACTGGGGGAAAAAAAAGAATCTGTCCATAGATACCAGAAATAGAGAAGTGTGGTTTCCTGCACGCTAATGTTACATATTTGGTTGACTGGTCTTTAAAAAGTTGAGACCTCCAGTTGAAGCTTTTTATACAAGTGGGATAGTAAGGTGTTGGTCCTCTATGGCTTTTTGGTGTTTAACAAAAATTAGGGTTATATATTTTCCCTCCTGTAAGGATAATACAAAAAACAAAGAATCCTCCTCCCCCTCACAAAACCCAAACCCAAAACAAAACCAAAACCATTTTTATCCTCTGCTCTGTGGCCTGTTTTCACACTAGGAACAGTATTTTGGAGAACTTTGCTTGTCAAATGCAGCTGATCATCACTGCATACATCTTGTTCCCTA
Organism: Egretta garzetta; assembly: GCF_000687185.1. Lineage (NCBI taxonomy): Eukaryota > Metazoa > Chordata > Aves > Pelecaniformes > Ardeidae > Egretta > Egretta garzetta. The sequence continues at coordinate 71,012 of NW_009260187.1, forward strand.
AAGCTAGCTAAAAAAGGCTTCTCAAAATGTCAGCAGCAGTAATACTCCTTCCCTCGGCCATGTTTTGTTTTGTTTTTTTAAATTTCAAATAGTTACTGGCATTCACGCCAGCAAAGATGCATCTATCTACAAGATTTGAAAAGAAAAAGGGGTGCGTGGTTATGGATGTTTAATTCAGAACAGTTATAGCCATAATATAAGCTCTATTGCAGATCACTGCTAGTGTACTTTAACACTCATCTGGGAGGACCACATTTAGCCTTTGTATCTATTCCCTGGAAGAGTAACAGGAACTCAAATGTTCCAGCAACAGCATTCTTTTCATGAACAGTGCCAGAAATTCAATGTGCACAGTTCTTTTAGGAGGCTACCAGATCACTCAATCTGGCTAATAGATGAAAGTCTTCACAGTACTAACACCACATATGGAGAGCTGCAGACTCCAGTTTTCTTACATCTATGTTAGTTTTTAAACACTATTCAGAATACGCACAAAATGTTTTTATTAGAACTGCAGTCAAGGACACATCAGCTATAATGAAACAGTAAAATTTAACTGCTGCCAAAAACATTCTGCTTTGGTCTACAGTCGGTTTGAGCTTCTGCCCAACATCTACTTGCTATCAGGCTCCCATAGGGTGACACTAAGCTGCTTCGTCAAGAATCTTAAAGTTTATTTTGCTTTTACTGCAACTCTTCACTATGCAGTTGCGCAGTAGTAAACATGACCTTAACATCGAGTGGAAGTTTGGCAACAACTTGATTGCAAATGTAATCTGCAAGAGCCACAGAAGTTAACCAAGCCAAAAGGAGAGTTACAGCTCTTAAAAACTCAGACTATAAATGGCTATACAAGATAACATTTCATGCTGCAGTTTGCTAGCATGATTAACTGTAGTGCTGTGTTACACCTGCAAGTCATTTATCTTTTTGCAAATACTGCAGAAGTAATGTAGATACCCCAGTACTTGACTGTCTTCAAATCAGGTAACAATACAGGAAGAGTAATAAATCAGTGGTACCACTTGAAACATCATCCATTGTTAAACAAGTGCGCAAGTCTCCATGAGATCAGGACCTTGGATGGAGAAACAATGATCTAAAGCGCACCAGAAAATAAAACGGCACCGTAATTTTAAAGGCTCAAAATGAAGGCCTGGTTAATGTAGCAGATAAAAAGTAAAAGCTCTCGTCAAGTTTTTAGGATAAATACGTTTTAGAAGCTGAGTCTGTAAAGTTTTGTAGTTATAGAAAACATCTATTGCAACGTTTTACAAGGCAGAGAGAGCAGCCGAAAAAGGAATACATCTAAGATTTATTTACGAATAGGCTACAGAAATCGCTGGCTACTATCCTTGCTGCTGTTAAAAAGAAAAGCTGAAGTAAAAAGATTAGGCTTCTCTGGAAAGCAATTGTCTAGGTACAGATAAAAAGAAGATAAAACTGAAAGTAAAGAGATGCAGTAAATTGATTGTAACAGGACTCCTGAAATTAACATTCTGATATGATACTGTGGCCACTTTTCAGAGGTCAGCACATGAAAAGAGACATCGAATTTTCATCCTTTTAGCATTTTCGTTTCTCAGAACAGCACTTCAGTATAGACAGTAGACACACTTGGCTCAGAAATATACTCCTAAAGTCACAAAACCATTTTAAAATTAATATGGGTTACATCATTTCCTCACTTAAACTGGCTTAACTCCCGACCCAATACCTGTTTTTCAATGATTTCAGCTACAGCGCAGCCAGGGCCTAAACAAGTAGCTTCAGCAGCATCTTTGTAACCAGTTTAATTTGTAGCTGCCTCCCCCCACACTTATAACAATCACACATTCTTGACTCTTCCCAGTGCCTCACTGGTGTTTACGCAATCATGTGGTCAGCCAGATCAGGATGATTTGGTGTACACTCATTTTTGCGGAGGTTATTTTTCAATCATATTAGCTCCCCAATTCCACCATGCTTGCAGCCACAGGAATATAAATAGTGGCACAAGGGAGAGGTCAAGAAGGTGTAGCAGGGGCTAGCTGTGCCTCAACCAACTGTGAAACCTGCATTTTCATACAGAAGTTCAGGCCTTGGCTCACTACAGTATTTGCAACCCTGCTCAGCAAAGCACACTGACTTGAGGCCCCAGTTACTATGGTGATGAACATGGAATAAATGTTTATATATAAATAGATAGATTCTCCCTTCAAGAAAGCAGTTGTCCTTCTCACAGGCAGCTACTCATATTTTTTTTTAACTAAACAAATGTAAAAAAAGTATTAAAATTTTGAAGCTTAACGATCACTATTATTCATTAGTAAGTTACTGATAATTTAAACCTATGGCAAGAATTAAAAAAAGGCACATGAAAAATTAGTCAATGAGAATCCCACCTCTTCTGAAAACTAAACTGCTAAACTCCCTAGAGATGAAGTTAGTGCTTGGTTTTATACATTTTAGCTTTATGCTTAAGAAAAACAGGAATGATTAATAAAACTCTATCTCATTGTTTAACAAATCTTAAGAAATACTTATTTGAATAAAAAATGAATGTACGAGGCCTTTTCTTCTATGCCATCACTAAACTAAATCACCCCGCTTGTAAAATATAAGCAGTATTCCCTAACTCTAAGCTTACTGCAAAAGCAGTAAGCCAATATAAACAAGTTAACTTAGTTGAAATGCTTAGTTCATAAACTCATTAGTAGCTTACTTCCTTTTTCGAGAGATTATGCACCAGTAATTACAGTAGAACCATCTGCCACAAAGATGAATATTCTGCTTAGAGTTTTGGGGAACCCTTTGCCACAACACTTACATATAACTTGGACTTCTGATTAAGATCCAGTCCTAAACAGGGATCTCGAGTCATATTCCTTAGCATTTAAAATAGCTTTGAATTTAAGGAATACTAAATTCAGAGTAGACAAGATGATTTCCTAGGATCAATGACTATAAAAACTAATGACAAAACTTAACCAAACACCAAATTCCTCCCTGAAGAAAAACAAGTAATTGGCAAAACGTGGCAGAAACATTGCCAGCTGATGAGCTGCCTCATTCTTTCCGCTATGATGCCATCTGTCACCAGCTCTTCCCTGTCCTACACTCCCTTCAACTCTCAGCCTGACCCAGATCCAGTCCTGCTCTCAAGTCTGATAACGAAATCCAGTTCTACCCACCCAATGAGTGTCAATAACTACACCTGTGGTTGGATGTGCTTCAGTGTCAGTGGGCAATTAAAGAGGCTTTTACTCCCAGCCACTTACTACTGCTCTTTTCTTCCACTGAAGTGTTTCTCCCTTCTCCCCAGTCCGCCAACATAACTGCACATGTATTTGCACCCCAACCCATTTACCAGAGTAATTAACTTCAGAAAAAAATTCAACTATATCAAGTGTTTAAGTTAAGAGTGATAATATTTTAAGAACTGAGTTAGGAAGCAGCCACACGCAGGTTCACGCAAGTAGATCATATGGGGGAAAATTCCAGTAAGAAGGGCAAGCCCAACAGTGTATACTCTTTTTTTACTGCAGCACAGCAGAAGCCAATACACACACCTGGCATCTATCTGCACACTATAACCCAGTGGTAAAGAGCAGAAAGATCTTAACTCTAATAAAAATCCCTAAATAACATTTCAGCTTTTACATTTAGGCTGTAAATTCCTCCAAGGCAAAGACTTTCTTCTGTGCCTTGCACACATTGCTGATACACAAGAGATAATAGGAAGATGTACAGCTGTTCATGAAGAAGCAGAGTGTAATTTTGACTTGCTCTAAGAATAGGCCAAACGCCTTCCTCCAGTTCACATGCAAATTTATTACTGAAGACAATGCAGGTATTTGAGGGAAGAAATACAGCTTAGAATCTGAATATCTCTTTGGGGACCATCCAAATAAAAAACATCTTCTCAAACACCGAAGTTTACAGCTTTAGCATCCTCTGTCAAAGGATTTTTAAGTAATAAACATTTATATATTTATAGAGGTGATCTTTGTTTCAGTTGACTATTTAGCTATAGCTGCAGAGAGCAGCATGTTATTGCAAAAGGCAGTAACTAGACAATTAGGTCAAACTAAATCTCCTTTTATCCTTAAAAACCATGTGTTATATTAATTCACAAAGCATTCATTTACAAGATAATCTGCAGCAAGGGACCAGGCATCCCCACACACTGACACTAGAGCCATCAGTTATGCTGAGTCAGGTAAATTGCTTATTGTACAGCTAACCAATCTCAAAGTGGATTTTCTTATTAATACCCTTATTATTTTGAGTTGTTTTTGAACTTTTATGCTACAAAGTCTTAGAGATCCTGTTTTATTTTAAACATGTAACAATAAAGAGTTTAGCTGAGTATCTTTACTTAAAAAACTGGATTCAACATGAATTTAGACTGCAGTACGAAGCAAAGAAAACATGCAGCTTTTAAGATCTTTTTTAAAGATTTTTCTCTAAGATTTTAAGGTTATACTATGTAAATATCAATGCATATATAAATACACTATGTATGTATTTGTACAAGAATTTCTTAATCCTCCATCTAGTAGTGCTATTGCCTTTCAAAGAGGACATTTCAAAAGAGGCCTTAAAGTTTACATGCCCATCTGAGATACCCAGCATGTAAGGTCACATAGCAAACGAGTGACAAATTTGGTGGTGAAAATCCTCTGTTTAAACTCTGTGGTGTGAACAGAGTATTAGTGGAGGTGTTCCCAAAGCAACATCCCAAAAGCATGTACACTAGAAAACTTGTCTTAGCCTTTAGGGTTAACACTTATCCACCTCACAGATGTTTAAGTGATTGATTTGTTAATAGTTGTAGCAAAGAATCACTGCCGTCCTGATCAAGGTTTGGCATCCCCAAGTCTACAGGAAACTTAGTACTGAATTGCTTAGCAATCCCATAAAATAGAACAGAAACAACAGGGTGTAAGCTAAACCTTATGTAGATAAGAATGTCTGGACCTGTTTTGTGGCCTTCGTCACCACAGGAGCAGGCAGGAGAACATTACTGCAGATTAGGACACATTTGACCAAGGTGTGGTTCCTGAAGAGGACTACACACCACATGGGGACAGTAAGGATGCTGGAGAGCCTATATGTGCTAGGTCTAAGGTAGCAGGCAACAGGGGCTGCCCACAGCAACAGCCTTTTGTTGGTCTGCCCAGGGATTCAGCTCAATCTCATAGCTCAGTGGAATCAGGTAATCCCTGAGACACTGTTTTCATCTCTTAACTGGAAGTTATCTGCAGAGTTACCCCCAACCCAAACTCTCTCCGAATGTAATTATCCCCAAACTGTCATGAGTTACACAGGGGAAGACTCAAAGCTGGTTATTCATGAATGGAGATCTTGAGCAAAAGCTTAAACTGGCTACTATGATGCCAAGAATTATTTTAAGCTTCCATTATGTTCTATAGCATGCATCTACAGATGCATGCATTCAGTCAGAACACCCACCCACATATTCAGAACATGACAAATGTACATGTTCACTAACAAATTAACCATTTGAGCAGTAAATTGTGCACTGAATGTTACTAAAATACCAATAAACCAAAGGACTTACCACTAAGGAGGTGAGTTTGTCCTTAACAATTACACAAACCAGATACTTAATTGAACACTGTACAAACAAGATATATTCCCAAACCTGGAGCTACAGTACTGCAAGGCTTTTTTTTTCCCCCTTTTTTTAATTCCTATACACATTTCACTCCACATTAACATGATTTTAAAGATGGCTTAGTCCCTGGTCAAGTTGTATTTTAATTTAGTTAAAGAACTCCAAAGAACCTAGTGCTGTATTGACAGATCCCAAGCACTTTAGAAGATTCCAGCTCTAACTGCTTCAGTGATGCATGTTTTTCATCTAACTACCACAAGCTTTACTGGCTTTAGACATTCTCAGCTCTTTTTTAGCACCTTCAGCCCTGGCTCTTGATCAGGTAGCAGCATTTCCTCTTTAAAGTCCAGTTGCAGGGTCACTCAAACTTTGCAGGAACTGAGAGGCTCTGAAAGCAACCCAGGCTCAGATCTGGGGAAGTTTATTATTTTTAAAACACTGCTTACTCCACACAACTATTTCAAAGGCTCTGACCTCCCGAGGTTTGCAACAAACAATTTTAGGCTATATCCAAAGGCTTCTGAGTGTTGACAACCAGGTTATACTGAAAATTATTTCCCTGAAGAATTAATCTAAAATGTTCTATTTATTGCACTCAGAACAGCAGTGCTTGAAAAAAACCTGTAACAGCCCACACACGGAGGGCTGCAGGTTGTTCAACATGAAAGGTAGATTTCCATTTACATGCCTGAGAAAGAGAAGCCTCCATACACAGAATCAGAGAATGGCAAGGGTTGGAAGGGACCTCAGGAGATCATCTAGTCCAAACCCCCTGCTAAAGCAGGTTCACCCAGAGCAGGTTGCACAGGACATCATGCAGGCAGATTTTGAGTATCTCCAAAGGAGACACCACAACCCCGTTGGGCAGCCTGTTCCAGTGCTGAGTCACCCTAAAGGTAAAGACGTTCTTCCACATATTCAGCTGAAACCTCTTATGTTTCAGTTTGTGCCCATTGCCCCCTTGTCCTGGCGCTGGGCACCACTGAGAAGAGTCTGGCTCTGTCCTCATGACATCCACCCTTAACATGTTGATGAGATCCCCTCTCAGTCTTCTCTTCTTCAGGCTAAGCAAGCCCAGCTCTCTCAGCTTTTCCTTATAGGGGAGATGCTCCAGTCCCCTAATCATCACCAGGGCACTCACTTCATTCAGCAGTGGTCCCGCATTTCCCCTAGTCTTCCGTTTGCTGCTGATGTACTTGAAGAAGCCCTTCTTGTTATCCTTGATATCCCTCGCCAGATTTAGTTCCAGGTGGACCTTAGCCTTTCTAGTTGCTTCCCTGCATGCTCTGGCAGCATTTGTGTGTACCTCCCAAGTGGCCTGACCCTCTTTCCACATTCCATAGAGCTTCCTCTTCTCTTTGAGTTTTACTAGAAGCTCCTTGGTCATCCATGCAGGCCTCTTGCCTTGTTTACTTGATTTCTTACTCATGGGGAGGCACTGATCCTGAGCACGGAGGAAAAGTTGCTTAAATAGCAGCCAGCTCTCTTGGACTCTCCTACCTTCTAGAGCCTTAAGCCATGGAATTCTTTCAAGCAGGACCCTGAAGAGGCCAAAGTTAGCTCTCCTGAAGTCCAGTGTTGTGGTCCTACAGTTACTGATCTGCTTCCACCACACATAATCCAGAACTCCACCATCTCATGGTCACTGCAGCCAAGTCTGCCCCCTACCTTCACATCCTCAACCAGTCCTTCTTTATTTGTCAGCACAAGGTCCAGTAGCGCTCCTCTTCTTGTTGGCTCCTCCACCACCTGCATCAAAAAGTTATCATTGATATCATCACTCCGGACATTTTCTCTCACTGTACCAGATGTGGGTATATCTGGCATGATATTGATCAAGGCTGTCCTGGTCAGCAGAGGGAGAAAGGGGTTCACTCCCAGGAGGCTTACATACGTGCTCCTCCTTCTCCCTAACAGCAGTCCTTCTCTCTTCCCTGACCCTAAGCCAAATCCAGTAGTAGCTGCCACTGTATTTGATCAGCAGAAGACTGGGTAGGTCCCTGGCATTGAGGCATTAATTAGTCCCTTTCATCCCACGTAGGATTACAGGGTGCAGGCACACAGAATGAAAGCTTTCAGTTGCTTGCTAGTGAGGTCTTGCTTGAAGCATTGCTAGAGCTGGAGAGTTCATATCCAGCAGGGCAAGATAGTATTGATGACCTTTTTTTTTTTTTTTTTTTTTTTTTACTCCCTCACCATGCCATGAGGGGTGTTTCTCAGAATGGTTTCTATCTGCAAGAGCACCAGAACATAAACATTTCCCAGACATGTCCTACACTTTTAGCTCTGCTGGTTAGCAACAGGAAGGTAGCAAAATACTCCTGTGAGCACAGGTCAGCCAGAAAACTGCAAATTACGTTGACCAAAAAGCCACTACAGTGTTGTTTATTCTAGTCCAAAATTGGTGCAAGCTATAACAGGAAAAAGACACTGACTGCAACTACACTAAGATTTGTCACAATGGCAGTACTGTCTCATCCACAGACTGCTGTTGCCTTGGGAATAGTGGGTCCAGCAGAACTGTACACACCTCAGTAAATCTTCGTCCAGTTCGACCCATGCAATTGTAGCATTACTCAGAAGTAACATGCTTATTACAACACTAAACAAGTTTCTGTAATTGTTTTTAATACCAAGATTTACATGCATTACAGAGCTCTCGCAGCATTATAAAGTACAATTGTGTACTTCACCTGCCCATGCATTAACTCCCATAGCAATTTTATCAGCTACCCCCAAGTCTGCAGAAACAGTCATGTAACAATTTCAGCTGGATGGGAAAAGACATGAAGTTCTTTGCAGGACATGTTTTTTCAATACAATAGTCTCATCTCATTAGTATTATCCTCATAATGAGTAAACGGCAATATTATTTTGTGTGATACTGTTCTCATAAACGTCCATTTGGTTATGTACGCATAAACATGTGCACTCAAGCCACAAAATGTTGACTACCAGCTGAAAAGCATTAGAATCACTACTGATCTTATTCTTCCTGCTACAGACAAGGTTTACAGGAGCGGGTTTTTTGAAACTAGATTTCACACTGAGGACAGCCTGCAGTATCTCTCATTGTATGCTGCTTAAACTAGTGACAGCACGTTTGAGGAGATTATCCAGTGGTAAAATTATTTGGGCTGTAGTAAAATTCCAATGGTGGTGCTTTACAGTACAAAATCTGAAGCTGTTTTCAGTGTGCAAAGCAGGCTGCAAAAAACCTGCACAATTTCCAGACAGCAGAATTCTTCCCTGTTGACAGAGGGAAGAAAAATAGTATTCTGTGACTAAGTCACCCAAAATTTCATGGTATTCACTTAGGAACTTCACTTTCATTATGCATACCTTTTGTCTGCAGGAAGACAGAAGTACTGGGGGGAAGTCCGATATGAAAATGTGAGCAAATGTCTTTTGAAATCTCCTGACTTTTGAAATCTTCTCTGGAAATTCTGTAGGTCCTTCTGGAAAACGAGAATCTCCATTTTTTCTTGTGGGAAATTTCTTGTGAAAGAGTTCAGCAACAGCATGATTTATCAGAAACTAATGTGAAATATACTGAAGTTTTAAATCCATTCTACACTAGAAAGTAGATGGTACTTTGCTAAATAGGCACAAGGCAGAAGCATCATGACTTACAGTGTACCACGTTAACAAGCTGCACCCCATCCCTGGCAAGTGCCCCTTTTAATTAGGCAGTCTTTTGCAACATGAAGGCCCAAAGACTTAAATTACACAAGATCTTCAGATTAACACAGATTAGCAGCAAGTCCAGCCAAGTTATAATTCTTGCAAGGGATTCTTTAACCTCTGTGCAAAGCAAGAGCTCCCAGCAGCTGTAACGACTTCACACAAAAAAAAAGTTGCAGTCTTTTAACTACTCTTTCTCTGAGTAAAAGGAAGATTCCAGGAAGCTAAATCTTTTTATGATTCCTTAGGTGACCATACTATGCTAAAAGCACGAAGACCGAGCATTCAGTGCAAGAATCTAACCCTTTCGCCACCAGGGTGAAAGGATAAAACCGAAGATGTCCAAACACTTTGGATTCAGGACCTGGCTTTATAGAAACAAAACACACAATCCCCATCCAGCAGTGTGAGAGTAACTTCTTCACTCTTCTACTGAAAGCAACAGAGCAGGACTGAATCTTCACCCACCAAAGACCTGAGGTGATTCCCTAGTCTTATGCTACAGATCCAGAATATCTGAAGACTAACATGGTAAGAAAAAGGCACTATCCAATGATGATCCAAACACTGACAGACAGGCACAGATGATAGACTAGGGGTTTTGCACCCCAAAAAAAGAGCATCACCAAAACCAGTTTCACCACATCTAAAGTAAAACCTGTCACAGCTACAAAAACACAGGTAGTATTCTGTATTAGCACCAAAGTAGTTCCTTGGGAGTTCTTAGGCACAATTCTGAATTCCTGTGGCAAAAACAAATCACATCCTGTGGCAAACAGACCTAGCTGGCATATGGGGTTACACTTCCTCCTGTTTCTCAAACGGAAACTACAAACCCCACAGTCCTCAATATGAACTCCCAAGAAAGTCTCTGCATGGAACAGAGGCACAGAGTGGAGAATCACACACACGCAGTGCTTACCTCACTGTGGTCACATCTCCTCAGTGGAGGGGGCCTTGAACATTTACATGAATACAGGGTGATCACGCTGCGTCATGTTTTCCTTGAAAGCTCTAACAAGCTACTTAATTTTTCACACAGATGATGGCACTGTGAATGAAAAGAGGTTACATGAGCACTGAGATGGTGGCAATCAAAGCTATGGAAAAATGCACAGCTAAGATAGATGCAATTTACCACATCATACCACAGAGAGCATTTGTCATTACAATTATTTTTCTCTTCCATGACAACAAAAAGGGTTAATAGTCACAGAACTTCACACTACATTCACTGAACTCCCCACAACACATACTGATATGCTAAAAGGTACTCCATATGACAGCAACATCAGTTCTGATTAGTTTGGAAAGAGTCAAGTTATTTACTGGTATTCAAATTTTGTCCCCAATTAAACTGTTAGGGGAATCAACAATCAAGCAATTCCCCAGTATTGTCTCTGCCACAAGAAAAAGAAAGAGCAAATTAAGACCTTTTGGCATTGTTTCAGTTCAAACTCTATATCACTATTAAATTATCAGTCTAGTTTGCTGCCTGAGTCATGACCTTCAGAATTTGTGCTGGCCCAAACCTGAACCAGTCAGCCAACACATGACCAGTGACAAAAACAGGTATCACCTTAAAATAATTCAAGTGATTGTTTCCACAAGATGTAAGTTACATACGTTAATAGCTCATTAATATCCTGCGCAGGCCAATCTCTACTGCCTAGTCAGTTACTGCAGGAAGATAAGAACTTCAGAAGTCAGACCGATACATGTGTATCTCTAGCAGAGTTAAGCAAAAGCAATAAGCCTTTACAACAGCTGTAGACAAGCACATAAGTGAAAAAAAGCAAACATTGTACTCGTGCGTGCAGCACTTACCTCCAGTTGTTGCAAGATCTTTGAGTAGTCAGCCCACAGCTCTGATAAGAGTTCCCCAGAACAAACACCTTCAGAAAAAAGCAGTCAACTATACCAAACTGAGCTACAGCTGGATGCCATCAAGAAATCTTATCAGCTGCTAGGCAAATAAGATCAATACATGAAATGATTATGCAAACAGCAGTCTCAAGAAAAATGTAACCTTATAGTCTCAATCTTTCTTGCAAATTGTTTCCATATATTTGTTCTGCAGAGAGCTATCCAATGCAGTGATAGAATAACTGGGGTCAAAAATACAGAAAGCATTTTTATCCCCAGTTCATCCTAGCCAGAACTAGCAGTAAGTCTAGGAAATCAGAAGACTACACTCTATAACCCAGTTAAGAAAAAAAAAGTTTCATGCAGTGATTTTCAATCTGTGGCTTCAAGTCCTTGGGGGCTGTTAATTAGCACCAAAAGCTGAAAAGGGTACCCAGAGAAATAATCCTATCAGGACATTTAATTCACAAGCAAAATCCACAGACCAGAAGCATTTACAAACACTGTTTCAGTAAATGCACATATGCTAGAGGCAACTATACATCTGCACTTGCTCTAGCAATTTGAAATCCCTGGAAGCATTCAAGCCAGGTTGGACAGGGCTCTGAGCAACCTGATGTAGTTAGCGGTGTCCCTCACTGCAGGGGGGTTGGACTAGATGTCCCTTCCAACCCAAAACATCTTATGATTCTATGATCCTGCAGTGATGCAAAATGAACCAATGGGTAACCAAAAATCACCCTATTAACCTACAGCTTCACAAGGCTTCTGTGGCCTGCACCTTTCATCTGGTCTTAAGGAGAGTCCTGTTTGTCATTTCCTAGGTAAAGAGACCAATGTTCCCCTGTGTCCTTAACCCTTTCATTTGACCAGTTTTTTCAGCTGTGCCTTTGCTGGATCTGAAAAGTATCATCACACTCTCCTCCCAAATCTTGGCAATTTATACATGCTTCACAAATAGGCAAGAAAATAAGGGCAGACTCCCTTTGATTTCTTTCAACTGAAAAGGCAGATGTAGGTGTAAGAGAGATACAATGAGAGGCACTTTATCTTTCCAATCATTTGTCAGTTCTAGTCAGTACTGTCTCTTTAGATTTGCTTATTATTCTACCTATTATTACAAATGAAACTAAATGAATAAATACGGTGCATTGGTTTTACAGACATTAGAGTTTGGGACCTGCACTAATAGAGCATTTCAAACATGCTGAGAAAGGACAGTTTTCATTTCTATCTAAAAAGGCTTCCTCTTTTGCTGATAAAATACAGCTTCCCCCGCCCACTGTAGCTGAAAGCACTTTCCCTCAAAGCTAGTTCATAAAAGGTGGCTTTCCTTTTTTCCTTCTAGAGCATTAAAGAGGAATAAGAGTTTATTTTTCTAAACCACTACTGAAGCCCGTAAGAACACACATATGCTTAAAAATAATATATTTTCAAGCTTTACTGCACTGTTCCAAGAGTTTACCTGCTTTGCTGGGAAAAGCTGCTTACAGCCTGTTAAGGGTCAGGCTGAAGATTATTTCATTAGGTAGCAGCCCTCACCCTGGGTTAACAGAGAGGGGAATGCTCCATATAAATTGCCTCCAGCTACGTTTGAGTAAGGGATGTTTATGAAGACCAGCACAAGGCAAGACAAAGGATATACTTGGGGGATAAAAGATACGTGCTATATTAAAAACCCTCAAAACTTAGAGACAGGTAAGGCATCACAAATAGCACTTTAAAAGCAGCACGCTAGGGAAAGGACTGCAGCTAGAGTCCGGACACATAAGCAGGAGCACAGAAATTGTTTTCCAGGTATTAGGTGAAGCACTATGCAAGCCACATCATTATTAACAGCAAACATAACACTGAAGAACCCAAACAGGTACAGAGTTTACATACCTGTTTGTTTATCAGTAGCTAAAACAGCTTCCAATTACCTGGAGATACATATTTATCCCAGCTTGAATGGTTGTAAATATGCTGCAGAGGAGCTTTACTAAAACGAGAAAGCAACAAAACACAGCATTGTCAGAAACTTACTCTAAAAAGTATTCAAATATCGATATTTGCAAAAATACTAGTCAGAAATACAGATAATATAATGCAAAGTGTTAAATGCAAGTCATGGTTTTCTACAGGCTCTTATGTCCACACTAACAAATGCCAGCTTTGACACATTCACACAACAGAAAAAGGAATTAAAAACAAGTTAGCTCATCTTTGTACTGCATCTAGAGGTTCAAAGCTACTAGTGGTGACATAGCTGCATTACAAGATAAAAATTGTATTTTCAAAAGTTCTTGGCTGTCTCTACTCGCAACTTAAAAAGGTAACAATTAAGATATTGTATTCCTTATTTCTGTTTATTTTAGTCCCATTACATTATGCAATAGTAATACTAGCCATATTCAACTTCATTTAGCTGATTTTACTCCAGATTTGCATCTGCTAGATAAGGCTGCAGCGACAGAGATGTAAGCAGGAAGACTGTTGTACATCAGAATTTCTTTTCCTTTTGGAGATCTTAAGTTATTATTTTTCATTTTTTGGCTAGAGTCCAGTCAGTTTTAATACTAGTTTTCAGTGAAATCTAGAATTGTTTTATTCCTAGACAACCTAGCAACTAGAATATTTTTTTCCCCCAAAAGAAGAGTTGTCCTAGCCACCTGTATCTATTAATAAGAAGAGGCAGGAAATTCCTTCTCTGGATCAGACCATTTTACCATGTATGACCTCTCACTGTGGCCAGGCCCAGGTTCTTACCAGCAAGGCCTTTTTCGCTGATTTGCTATTAACTCAAAGCTTACAGCTATGCGTTAGTGTTTGTTTTGCTTTCTTCTGGTGCAAATTACCTTTTGTTCACCACCACTTAGTTTCACTCATCACTGTGTTCTTCATTTACTTATCTTTAGATTTTTTCTGTGCGATCTCCCTAATCCACTCTCTGCTCTTCCCAGTCAAGCTCACCTATTTCTGCAGATATGAAGGCATGCTCAATATCAGTTTCCAGATGCTTTGCGTCTATCTTTTAGATGAGAACTTCTAATCTATTTTTGAGCTTCACGGTCACCCTTTATTTATCTAGTTTTCTGAGCAGGCTTCCCTATAGGAGATTCCCCATTCCTCTTAGCATTTGCGGATCAGCATTTGATTTCAAGATTCCAGGTTTCTCAAGCAACTTTTAAGGTAACCTTTGCTAGCCTTAGGCCAGCTCAGACTCCCACAAACAGGGCAACAGTGACAAAGCAGTTTCTTTTCCAGAAGAAGCTGAAAGGAGAAGAAATTACCATTTTAGACTGGAAAGCTCATGCTTGGCTATGGTCCTAAAAATTAACCTGGTTTTCAAGTAATAATCCAGTCTTCCCTTCCCCCACAAATTAGGTTGCCATTCACCTTGAACTTGGCAGGAATAATTTGCATTTCCCTGGCAAAGTGTCTAGCTATTATGAGCCAAATAGCAAATGCCTGAAAAACAACATCAACGTGGTACTGAATCTTCTCTTTGGCAGTATTAACACAACAGTATTTTATATGTAATTATTATTTTCACATCACCACTTCATTTGTCACAGTGTTATGCGCTGTCATGGTGCTCCAAAAGAAACATGTTCAGCAGAGCGAGCACAGAAAGAAGGACAAAAACAGCAAAGGGAATGTGAAATCAGCCCCTCTTCACTCACTATTTTACTTTACCCTTCACAGAGGTTTTTAAAGGTGTCATCCGGCCTACTTAAAACTTTACAAAACAGAGATCACTCCCTGAGGGTGAGCCTTACTTATGCAAGCAGTTACATTGCCCTAAATCTTGCCTCAAAGGGGTTACTAAGTCGACATCTTTCATCTTAGCTTGCATTCAAGTGTATCAGTCATTTTATTTTCCAAACTGTCCAGGGTACAAAGCATTAACTGCCAGCATGAAACCACAAACATACACATAAATACTTTAAGAATTATCTCATCACAGCACAATTCCTTTACTTTTGTATAATTATCTATTAACACTACTGAAACACAATACCCTAAAATCTCTTAAGTACTGAGCACCTTCCAGCTTAGATAGCCTGTTGCAATGTAACATTAAAAATCTGAGGAAAATAACATCCAGAATTTAAGAACAGGCAGCACTCAGAGGCATACTTCCAAAGGCCCACCTGTGCTGAGCTTTGTAACATTTAAAATCTGAGGAAAATAACATCCAGAATTTAAGGAGAACAGGCAGCACTCAGAGCCATACTTCCAAAGGCCCACCTGTGCTGAGCTTTCTCCCTGCCTGGATTTTTTTTTTTTCTTCTTTTTTTGCAGAAAGCAGAAGCAACACAAGGAAGCTCCAGCAGCACAGCTTATAAAGTGATTGAGGGGGACCAACCTAAGCAGAGGATGCGTGAGAGAACAAGGACAACCAGCAACTCTGACAGCCCACATAGCACCTGAGGGAACCTTTCCCCGGGCAGAGGCCTAAGGGAGGAGGCACAAGCCTGTCTTATGGTAATACACAACATCCAAAGCCTTGCAAAAGAGGCCTCCTTGCAGCAGAGCAGCGCCTCAGCCCGGACTCCCACGTCCCAACCCTCACAAAACCATTCCCCCGTTCTCA
>NW_009260187.1:87413-133583 GCF_000687185.1 Egretta garzetta
TAGCGCTCATGGGGCTCGGCCCTTCCCTTTTTCCCCTCCACCCCGCTTCGCTCTCCGGCACCCCCTCACCTCCGCCCCCCCTTCCCCTCAGTCCGGGGGTTCGCGTTCCCCGGCCTGCGCTTCATCTGTTTTCCAGATGTATCAGCAGCGCCCTAAGCAAGCCCGGCATTTTGGTAGCGATGTCTTGTGGGGGTTGTTTTGCAATCTCAGTAGGGTTCCCCCCCCCTCCCCCGCCTTTGGTGCAGCAGCGTTTTTCTGTTCATGTGCAGACCGGCCCCCCCTTCCCCTCAGTCCGGGGGTTCGCGTTCCCCGGCCTGCGCTTCATCTGTTTTCCAGATGTATCAGCAGCGCCCTAAGCAAGCCCGGCATTTTGGTAGCGATGTCTTGTGGGGGTTGTTTTGCAATCTCAGTAGGGTTCCCCCCCCCTCCCCCGCCTTTGGTGCAGCAGCGTTTTTCTGTTCATGTGCAGACCGGAAAGCTATAATGCACGTAGCCCATGGCAGGGAGACAGGCTAGATAATGTATACTTTAATTGGTCCGGGTTTAGAAAGCTGACACTTAAATATGATAGGCATGTGGGTTTTTAGACTGCAGGAAGAAGGTATGCGGTGCGTCCAGGTGTGTGTATCAGAGTTGCTCCGTTTTTGAAATCATGACGATATAAATCTCGCTTTTACTGCCGTAAAATTAACCCAGAGATACACTATGGAGTCCTGTAGTATTTTACGTCGACACTAGGGGTGTCTCCTGCTTTTCACCGCTGCCAAGAAATCAACGCCCTTTTTTAATAAACATTTATTTTAGCCTAAATTATCCAGTACCCTGGCTGCAGGAGGACTCTGGCATTATTTTTGTTTTACAGCTGGAGAAATAGAAGTGGTTTAAATTTTCTCATTCTTAACCCTTTAAGAGCAAGGCCAGCTGTTTATCACATTTCACATTAGACCTCACAGGGCCTGGGAGATGAAAATGGATTTCCTTTTGTTTTTAAGCAAGGGACTGCAATCTTTAGTTTAAAAAATAAAGTTGTAGCAGAAACTGATGGGACATGCTCAGACTGTCTTTGCATGTATACTTTAATGTCTGTTGGATGTGCATTTGGAGAAATACTTTGAAATGTATAAAGGTTTGGTTTCAGTTGGGGGCTAAACCAGTGTGTTTACTGAATGCCTTCACACAGTCTTGGTGTACGTTAAGACTGTGAGAAAAGAAGGCTCATATTTTGAGAACAAGGTATTAATGCAGTTGGGACTTAAAAAGAAAAAATGTATGATTGGAAATTATGCCGTGGTTGCAATACTACGAATTGCTGTGACTATATAGATGGATAGTGATCATCTTCCACATAACAGTTGTGCTCATACTGCCATTAGTTGGCTCTTCTGTGAAAAGTTTGTTCTCGGACTTGCCTGATGGTATACGCTAACATGCATAAAAGGAAAGAAAATGTTATTTAACAGTGATACCCGTGTGTTAGTGACCTGTAATGAACCTAACTTTCATGTATTATTAACTTTATTTTTTTTCCTCTGTTGTTTTGTAACTGAGGCTGTCCTAGCATCTTTGATGGTATAATGTTGACTATTATTTTGTGACTTCTTGAACAGTACTTGTGTATGATCAATTGCAATGTGTACATGCAGATGTGGGGTGGGGGGGGAAGGTATGCTGGGTATTATCTCTACCAGTAAAGGTGTTTGTTTGCTTGCATAAGCAGTAACAACACTAAGAGAGTTTTCAATGTAGCTGTATCAGCATGCTGATTCTGATAACACCTGATCTTAGGTGCCTTGTAGTTTGAAAACCAAGCTAAAACTAAACAGCTGATAAACATTAAAAAAAACCTTCAAAACATTTTGTTTAAGTTGCCATTCTTTTTACTGTCATTATCCTGTGGATGTTTTCACTGGAAGAGTTCACTTCTGATGAAGAAGTAGCCCTTGTTTCAACCTTTACTTTATTAGAATAGAGCAATTCTTTTTCACCGTTTGGAGTAACATTTGTTTTGTGTTCTCACAGGACCAGAAAGCTGACAGTGAAGAAAGAGGTGAATGTATTGTTGTGTTCATAGTAGGTAGCTTAAGATAAAACATAAACATCTAGTGAGTCAAAGAATGTAGTTCTGGATGTTTTGGTATAGCCAGTTCTAAAATAATCTATCAGGCAGAGCATAAGATGATGAGTCCATTACATAATGCTAGAAGTAATGTTGATATGCTATTTCTGTCAGAGTTGACTTAGCAAGTTTTTCCTATGAGGAGTATTTTCTAGGAAAAGGTAAATAGCACGGATAGATGCTATTAAACAGTCTTGGTTTTGGGTAGATAAATTCTGTTTTCTTGGGATGGTTTGCATTCTGGTTCATATCCAGCTCTTCAGCTTTATAGTTGTAGGACAGTAGAGACAGAATTCCACAGGAGTCGCCCAAACCATGTTACGTAGTGTACCCATCATCTTAGCTACGCTCTGTTCAGTTATTCTGACTCACTTTACTTTGAGTAGTGGTGCTTCTGGTGCATTTTTTCCAGCTGAAGCTGATCTAGCAGTGTTTCTAAATTACTGAAGCCAACAACCACCAAAACATTTTTTTGCAATAGAACCAAAAAACCCCAAAATACCATCTTGAATAATTGTTTACTGTTTAGCAGGGAAGGTGTTAAATAAGTTGGTTCTTAGCTGAAGAAAAAACTAGTTACTCCATTACCAAATCATATTTGCACTGCCATCATTACAAATATCTGAATAGTCAGTTGAGTTTTGTAACAGGTGGCAGGAACTGAGGGGCACTCGCATAGTCCGTCTTACAGCCTACTGGTGGTCTTTGCCACAGGCGGAATAACTGGTCTAGGATTCAAACTGCAAAGCTTGTGTATAGGTCTCTTAAGAAGTATTTGGTAGGCTTGCTTAAGCCAGTTTATTTAATAACAGAATTTATTTTGGAAGTAATTTTCAGAGACATCGTTTAGAGGCCAATTTGAATACGCAAGTTCACTTACCCGTGATCTCCTGAGGAAGACAGATCCTGTTAATGAAGAAAGAAAGAGACCTTCTAAAAAGTAACTGTATTTTTTCACTATTTCAGTGGTAGAAGGAGAATTCTGTCTTTTATGGTTAAATTATTAATTTAACGATAGGGAGGAATGAAAATTGAGTAGTTAAAAGGAAAATGGTTTGTGGTGGGCATGCCTCAGGAACTTCAGAATAGGCATCTGACAGCACTAAAATGGAAGCTTTAAGGGAGTGAGGTTAATAACATCTAAATTGGTTTTTTTATTCATATCTTAAAGGAGACGGGACTATCTTTTGTTGATCAGTGCCAGAAAAGGAGGCTCGAGTAACTCTGGTGTTTCTGGGGAAACAAATGCACGTTTTGGTGCCAAACCATTTCTTGGTCTGCTTCTGCCTCCTCATTTCCCCCTCATTTTTATATGTCAGAAAGACGTACGAAAAGTTGTTAAGGTGTACTGCAAGAAAATTATTTATTGGTTTTGATTGACAGAATATATACTTTCAAGAAGAAATGAATCTAGCAATGAAGATCTTGACAGCTTTTTTGCAGCTGGCTGTTGAATCAGTGCTTACCTGGCAATGTTGCAGAAGTCCTTTTTTTAATTGTAGGTATGTTTAATAGTGTTCTCCTACTGTAATTCATAAATTACACTTGTATAAGATTTTTCAACGTTGCTCTGATTTCCCTGCTATTAAAAGAATTCTTTTGCTTTCCCTCCCCTTTTTTACTGCTTGTGTTTAGCTGAGTTTTGTTCAAGAGAAATTGTATCCTCACCCAAAATGTTGTAAGCCTGAATGGTAGTTGAGCATGAAAATGTTAGGGCTTTGGTTTAGTTATATGAAATGGTGACCAAAAATTATGTTTATAGGAAAAACTTTTTTGTAATTTGAGCTAATATATGACTTCTTGAAAGCAACATGCTCTTGACTTCCTTGTCGCTCCTCTTTCCACCCAAGCCTGTTCTCCCTGCTCCGGGTAGTATAATTTCTGAATTTCTAATTGGGAGAAAAATTAGACTGCACTGTTCTCTGTTGATAAGCAGCCAGTTCATTTAGTGACACATTTCCCTATTTTCTATCCTTTCCTTCTTCTGGCCTATATATTTTTCTCTTTGTAAGCTTGTTTATTCCTGTGTATTCCCTACAGAAAGACTACAGGGGCAAAGGGGGCTGGCAGTTCCCATGCTTCCTACATGCTAGTTCTTTGCCAGAATCATCAGCAGAAATAGGGAAGGTGCTACTGTGTGATGTCCTTGTCACGATCAAACTCCTCTGCTTCTGGAGGAGCGAGCACTGCAGGGATGGGGGAGTAAAGATTGAAGCAATGGGGAAGGAATGATGAGAGGCATGGATCTACATCAAGAGAGAGGAGTAAAAAGTGCTTGTGCTTAAAGGTTATGCAGTTGGAAACTTTTGAGCAGGATATCGTAAGAAAATAAGTATCTTGTTTTACTTGCATGCTCCTGTTAATTAAAACAAAAAAAGTTGGAACTCCTGGAAACAGTAAGAATTTTATTGGCTGACTTGATTATATAAATTACTTAAATATGTTCTTTCTTTCCCAAAGGCCATAAGCGCTTATCTTGCTGTGCTCATGTGAAGCTGGTAAATATTGTCCTTGTTCTACAAATGAAAAAGGTTGAGGTCATGGTGCGGTAGTAACTTATCCAAGGCCCTTTTTATTGTTTAGATGTTAATGTTAGGATGTGATGTCGGAAATGGATAATGTGTTTGTAGCTCCGAAAATAAATAAGTGTAAATCAAATTAACTGCTACAGATTTTGAGGTCTTGGGACCGATGAATAATTGGAGTTAGAATGCAGCCACTAGAAAACGTGCTGTATGTTGTCCATTTGGCTTAAGGCATGTGATGGTGTGCAGTGGTTGAAAGCTTGGTCATATGCTACCTTCTTTCAACATCTTTGTAGCATTTTGTTGGCCACTTAGTGACTTCTTTTAGAGGTTAGACCTGGAAATGGGCCTTTTATGTCCCATAAAAGCTATTCAGTTTCTTATGTGTCAGGGGCCTAAGGTAATCTTGACACCAGCAGTTTGAGAAAGATCTGTTACAAAGATTGCCTTAACGTGCAGAATGAAGTGAGACAGACTTGGATATGGACCAACATGTTTTAATCTGGAATAGGTAGATCTTTCAGTATACTGGTTCAAGTATTCTGGGAATGTTTTCACTGCTGTTTCCTTGAATCAATGATCAGGAAGCTTAAATGACTTGAAATTCATGATTTTGTAATGATTTAAGTACAAGGCTAGAAGCAATCTGTTCTGCTTGACGTATGAGGTAGCTAGATTATTTTGGTCACCATTTGAAATACTATATTTCCTTAGTAATATTGAATATCGAGATAAGTTTAACTAGGGTTAAACTTAAACTATGGCTTGTCTTCCTATTCAGGTCTGTTCTATATAATTTGAATGGCCAAAATCTGTGGGGAGTTTTTTTTTTAAGTTTCAGGTGTGTCTAAGAATAAAACCCACATCTTTCAAGTAAAGTAATTTTTGGAGTGATGGTTCTCTCAAATAAAATTTAATCTTGATGTTTTATGTAGCTTTCTAAATGTGTAACTTGAAAATTTTAATTTGGTAACAATACTTTATTAGGCCTTTTCCATATGCGGAAAGACCATTAAAATGTTTTTTTTTTAGATTGTACCTAGTACAGCCACATGCACATTGTTAATTTAACTGCTTGGGAAAACGATGTGGATGGTGCAAAACAGGCTGGAGACTATATCTGACTTGCTTGTAACTTGACAGTGAGTCTGCCCTGCTATTGATACTCTGTTCCACAAATAAGGAAGAATCCCCAGCGATATAAATAATGATCTTGAACTGTGTTAAAGAAGACTCAGAAACCCTTTAAATGCTTTGTATTAAAGGACAGCGTTGCTTATGAACTGCCAATAAAAATCTTGGCTTCCAAGCTGTAAACAGGTTGTGCCAGTTAATACGCTCAGGTGAATATTTGTGAAGTCTGTGGTGATGGACGTTTTTAAGCAAACTGTTAAGGCAAAGAACCGGAACTCCCCCAGTAAGCTGATACAGTGCCTATTTTAAAAAGCTTATGCAGTCAGCTTGAAGTTCACAAACACTTTATATCATTGTCTAAGTTAGGTAAAGTAGGAATTAAATAATGTAGTAAGACATTTATTACTTCAGTCAGAATTTGGGAGGGGCAGGAGAGGGAGGGATGGCGTAACTGATAGGAAGCCAGGGTTAATATGTTTCTGGGAAGAAACCCAGCTACTGGAAAAGTGGATTCAGCTGTGATTCTCACAAGAATATAATCTTAAGATCATCTTTAAATGCTCTGGAACTACTTTTCTTCCAATGGTATATTTGTGACAAATATAGAGGCTTTTTAGCCTTTATTTTAAGCAGCTGGAAACTTTGGGAAGGAACACCTCAGCTACAGTACTGCTGTTTTTCTACCCCTTCTTCGTTGTCAACCTGTGAATAGCTCCTCTGTGTACATTTATCAGGTGTCTTGGGTTTTTTTGTTATAGGTAGTAAAAGACAAAACAACTGTTCTTTCACTACTGACTGTGTATGTTCTGAATAGCATCACTGAAGTTGAAAGAAATGGCTTGAATTCCCTCTGCTCAAAGATACTATGGCTAGGAGAGAGGACTTTAAAGGGAGGGTTTTTTTGAAACAAACTCCATGGATATGACTTTAGGCCTGAGCTTATGAAGGAGAACTTCTCGTGTATTTTGTAGGCATGATGACTGAACAGCTTTTTCAGTGTTGTGTATGTAATGATGTTCTCTTGGGGGAGTTTAATTTGGTATTGAGCCACTGCTTAACAGGCTTAGCATCTTGGTGTCTGAGCAGTCATGGGTCAATTTTGTTGGTAATGCTGAAGGAACGTTTCATAGATAAAGGCTTGACTTTATGTATGTAGCATGTAGATCTTCTAACAAGTCTAGAAAAAAAAAATCATGATAAATAGGAGAACTTCTAAACAGCAATAATAAAAAATGCCATGTGAATAAAAAAAACTTGATTTTTATATTTGATCTAAGTAGACTATCTTAGCACTCTAATTACTGTTCTTCATAGAGGTATCTGGTACAATATCTTTCTCTACTTATTCTTAAACTTTTCCAGGGATTCTTATAAACATCGTGTTAGTTTTCCTGAAGTATTTTATTCAAAACATGTTTGGTCGTTTTAGTAATAAGATGAAAGCATTTGCATTGGGTACTGAGAAATTTTTTTATTTCATAGGAAAATCAGTCATGACAGATGTAACTTATAAAATATGAAAGGTTATAAGTTTGAATCTTGCGTAGTCTTGAATGTTAGAGTGCAACACTGGTGTTGGTGCAGCTGTGTTTGCCAGGGCTCAACTCTGAAAAATTCTCTTTTGAGAGGCCTTGAAAAAAATGAACAGTGAGCTAGAAGGTAGCCAAATTCCCTTTCTTGGTGAGAAAACAGTCATGTGAGTAAAAGGGACTAAAGTTAAGGGGAAGTAGAAGATGGTGGTTAAAGATTTAGGCATTGTATGTCGTGATACAGTAGTACTGTAATGCTCTGTAGGGGGGGGCAGAGCAGCTAAAGATTCCAGAAAAATCGGGAAGAATTAGTTTGAGTGAGAGAGTGGGTGATTTTTAGCAACAGTTTTATCTTGGCCACTTTCTTAGAGGTATTGCTTAACATCTGTGCAGTATCATAAATGCTTTGTGAAGTCAATCCATGTTACTCAGCATATCACAAAGAGCAGTTAAAACTTATTTTAAAAATAGAAGTGTTCTTTGATTTGCAGTTCATGTTACAAACATATACATGTTATATACTGCCTTTAAGGTTTGCAAGCTGTAAATTTCTGGAAGTATAGCCTATGACGAAGTAAGATGGGAAGTAGCAGAAAGATGGTAGCCTGTGGTTCTGTGGGCAGATTGTGTATACGGGCACAGTTGTGTCAATTAGTCTTTGGGGAATGGATGCAGTTATTTGTACGGTGCTTTGGACTAGGATGACTAGATTCTTGATTGTGAGCCCCCAGAGCAAGTGGTAATTATTACTAGAAGTCACTGGAGCTCTGCAGGGGTGCATCTACTTATTTTGGGACCTGTGGACCCTATAAATAGCAGTAATTTTTCTAATGCTGCATTGTGTGTACTTTTATGCTCGCTTTTTGTACATTTACAACTTACAAAAATGTACAGCTCTTCAGGACAGCTGTTCTTAATTGTATTGCTAGTCACAGCAATTAATAAGCTTTGATTTCTGACAGGATGAAGGAATCTTTTAGCGAGTGCTATGAATCTTTACCAAAAATAATGCTAATAGCTATAAGTAAATGAGATTTTGGATAATTCTTCAAACATTTGACATATGATTGTTTATAAGCTACCGAAACTGGCTTGGAATTCTAATCTTTTGAGTACCCTTTTATTAGCTTGTAGCCGAAGTGCTAGATGTCTCTATTTGATACTGAATGTTAAATATTTGCATTCCTGTACATAAATAAAAGAAACAAGTTGGTTCCTGCCCTGAAGAACTTAACCTAAAATATTCTTCTTTTTAATTACATTTGAATATTACTTCATATAACCAACTCCTGAATGGACATCACCTCAGCATTATGATTAAAATAAAATCTGTATCTTCTCCATGACACAGGTCACACAAAGATGACTGTTTAAAGATTTTGGAATGTTCCATAGTGGTGAAAACCTTAATTGAAAGTAGTGTGGTGGTGTTCTGTGTTTTATTTTGCTTACCTTTGATTGGGAAGTCTGTGATAACAATAATTGGAAGACTTCGGAAATTTGAAGTGCATGTTTTCCAGAGGATAAATTCCTGATTTGCTGGAAGTTCTAGAGTGCTGGAAATACTGAGTATTCACTTAGAATGGAATCTGGTAATGCCCGAAGACCTGTTTAATGTTTAGTAAAATTCTTGATATTTTAATTACAATGGTTTTGATCCCTCTGTATTGGATCACAGCGTTGATAGGGCCTGTTTTCAAACCATATGACTCATCTTTATTCTTTACTGAATTCTTCATGAGTCCTTGAGTGGCATAAACTAAACCAGAGCTTATTGAAGTGTCTCAATTTAATAGCTGACAGCTGTAAGTTCTGATGAAGTTATTTTCCTTTTGGAAAAAAAATAGAACCATGTATTAAGATTAGTGTTAACTCTTAGCGACAGTTAATACTACTGGAATACAACCTCTATTTTGCAGATTCTATATCTATGCAACAATTCCCTTCAGCATAGTCTGCTTCTTCCTTTGATTTACACATCTTGCCCAGTTCTGCATTTTTGCCTCCTTCGCTGTTTTCTGTTCGTCAGTTTGTGAAATCAAATCCCATTTTTGAACTATCTTTTCTGTTTTCAGATACATGTCCTTTGCAGAAGGACAATGCAATGTTGCATTGCAATGTTTGTGATGTTCTTCAGCCTCTTTTGTGATAGATCCTAAATGACATTTTACTAATTGTCTACTTTTTGTGATCTTTTTTGCTGTGCTGTTTCTGTTTTCTCTTCTCTTGTTGGCCAGCCATAAGACACTTACCTCCCTTTTTTCAAACTCTGATTTCCCTTTTTCTCACTAAGTGGTATTAAACTGTTAAAGTTTCTTAAATGGGGAGAAGGGCTGGTGACAGCATCTATTTATGCAACCTGCTCCTGTGCTCTTTTTGTACCATTTCATCAAGTACTGTATGCTGATCTGTGTGACTGACTTTGAAACTTTTAAGTACTTTTGGCATAGCCTCTGTGAATTGGCGATACTCTCTGAATTGGCACTTAAACTTCATAGCTAAGGGATGTTTAACTGTTAGATTGTTGTATGCTGTAAAGCTGTGTCAGCTTTCTTTTTCCCTCCACGCCATCTCAGATCCATTTACAGATATCTGCAACTCTTCCTAAAGCTTTAACCTTTGCAGTTAACTCATTACTGAAAACACTGCTGAAATCTAAAAACTTAGGATAATCAGTTGATAAAGATGCGCTGGTCGTGTTCTTTTGTATTGTCAACCTATTTCTGTGAATAGACGATTATATTCAACTGTAGTATAGTATTTTACACTGAGTAGTATAACACTGTTATGTGATGCAGTGTATGTTACTTCCATTTCTAGAATGTGTTTTTGCTATTTTCTTTCCCCTCTACAAATACCACTTGGAGCAGTACAGTGAATCTGCTATGTCTAAACCCCCTGAAAAAATGAAGCCTTTTAAATTTGTTTTATAACTGATACCAATCTCTCATTGTTTGCTTGCACAAGTAGGTGAAGCTTGTGGCGAGGTAACTTTACCAGGTATGTTGGGAACAAGTACATTAATTTGTATGTTTGTCAGTTGCTGTTGGAGGATAACATGCTCCATTTCATTTCCAGCTAGGTTCTCATCTTTCATATTTGCCTCAGCCTGATACATACGTGAGATATATCTGATCAGTCACAAGCAGGCCTGTAGCTGTTTCTTGCAGAAGTTAGGGAGGAGGTTTGTTTACTGGGGGTTCTGTGACTACTGTAGCTTCTTCTCTGCTTTTGGAAAACTGTCTGGAAAGAGAAGTATTGTTGCTCCTTTTTAACACTCATAGTGTTGCTGAGGAATAGTAGCATGCAACTGATCTAATGATTATCAGTTTTCTTCCTGCCTGTAGGGTTAGGGCTTTCAGTGTTATATCTGATCTCGGTACAAGCAAAATCAGGAAGTTCAGAAATTTCAGAAAACTGAGCCACTCTTAGTTATACTCACTTTTTGGTATTTGGAGTGTCACAAATCATATTTTTAAGAGGTAGACTTTTTGATTCTGAAGGTGTTGATAACACTTGCCTTTAGCTTCTTGAAAATCACTCTAGAAATAAGTTTAAATTTGCAAGCATAGTAACAAGTACTGTACCTTTAAGTGACAAGTAATTTCCATAACCTACTAAAGCATTTTTAAAAAAACAATACACAGAAAAGAAAGCCTGCCTTTCCTACTCCTCATCAATCCCATGGCAAAAGTGTTTGACTAAAAGTTTTATGGCGAATGTAACTATTTTTTGACTGTTTCTGTTAATTTTGGAGGGAGGTATTGCACTAGCAATTAACTTGGCAGAGTTTTTACTGGGATTGTTCTAGAGAGCTGTTTGCTGAAGCTCCTCAATTCTTTTTGGTTTTGTAGTATCTGGAAGTGCAGAGAATTAAATTGGAGTAATTGAAAGCAGCCTCGTGAGAGTATATCTGTATATAGCAAATTATATTTCAATATAGCTTTAGGTCAAGTTAATATCTTTTTGTAAAGTAACTGTCTGTTCCTATTTCTATGTAGGTCAGCCTGTGAGTAATTCTCAGTTTTGGTGGACCACTGTTTTATTGCTTTGTGTTGGGTTTTATTGCTTTGTGTTGGACTGGAAGTTTTGAACATTGTCTGTTTTCTGGGAAGGTACTTCGGACAAAAACTGTTTTATCTCCAAGTAGTTGCAGAGAAAGGGAAGACCTGAAAGAGTTGGGGATTGGACTAGATGACTCTAAAGGTCCCTTCCAACCCAAAACATTCTATGATTCTATGAAAGAGCTTTTAATTGCCTAGTAAATATTTTACCTGTAGAATGGGTGTTTTGACTCTTTTGGGTAGTTTTGTGTTTCTTCATTTGACAGCCTATAAGATGCTAAATAATAGTTTGAGTATAACTTGTTAATTACTAGTGAAAACTGTGTGACTTTGTTCAGAGACTCTTCAGGTTCTCCGTGATGCTTGCATACTTTGGTTTGATGTTGAGAATGAAGTTTTATTTCCTTTGTCCTATGTGTTACTTTATTTTTCCAATATTGTTTATTATAAGCTTTTGCAGTATATACTTACAAACAAAATTTCCTTCTTTGAAATGCTCTTCGAAACTCTTTGACTCCCCTTTTGTAATGCACAAAGATGGATGTTTGGGTTTTTTCTTTTTTTTTAATTTATCATTGATATGTCTGTTGCCTTGCAGTCTTCTCTGTCTTCTACCTTGTTCTGTACTTGGATTACAAATTTTCTGGTTGGACAGCACTGTTTTGTTTTTGTTTTCACTAGCATGGTCTTTGTCAATGTGACAGCGTGGTCCTGGAGTGGATTGGTTGGGAAACTTTACTGCAATTACCTTTAAAGTTGGGAAAGAGGGCTGCTGTGGTCTCCTTATCTAAGGGAATTGAATAAACTTCAGTGAAGAGGCTTGTGTAGTAAACCTAGTAAGAGGTTTTGTAGGTGGAACCAATATGTTAACCTAAGTGGAACAAATACATTAGTGTCTTGCAATTTTTTTGTGACTTCTCCAGAAGCAATGGAGGACCAACCTTGTTTCACTCCAAAGACTTTCTAATGTGAGCTCTTAATTGCATCAGAACTTACTTTGATTTAGTGGTGACAGAACTTTTATTGTTGCCTTACTGAAGGTTGAGCTGCTTCAGAATCTTTCTGGGAAACTCCTTTCCTTGGCTTTTGAAGAGTTTATTGTTCATTTATGCACTTAAAATTACAGGGTTCTGAGAAGTCTCAAGAGCAATACAAGCTTTAGAAATGCCAGCTCTGTAGTGATTGCATAAGTAGGCTGGGTTGTTGCCTCTCAAGAGTAGTTGCTGGGAACTGCCAAAAGTGAAATTGTCTAATAACACACACAGAATCATACCTTAGCTCATAAAGTTAACACTTCTGTTCCTGTGACACTTTCTCTTAAGTTCTGTTTGCACATTGCAGTGCTTATGCAAGTTTTTGCAATGAGAGATCTGGTTATTTTGTATGAGAGTTTGGTTTCTTGTACATACGAGGCTTTGCTTTTCTTCAAATAATGGGATTTGCTAGTTTTCTAAATGTGGCACAATCTTTTCTCTGCCTCACCTTGTTTTAAAAACTGCACTATGTTTGACTCTAGCACTGCTAATTATCTCTACCTGACATTGCAAACTCTGTCAGTGAGGTTATTAAATAGAGCAGAAAATTTAAATATTTGCACATTAGAGTTGCAGCAATGGAGTTATGTTAAGTTTAAAGCAATCCAGTTATCCTTTAGATTTTTATTATGTCTACATCAAACTTGTGTAAGATCACTTCTGGGGATAGACACATATCTAGTGAATGATATTTTCAGTGCTAACTGTATGCTCTGACTTGGTGGCTCCTTTTCTCCTCCAAACTCAGGAAAACTGAATTTGCAGGAAACAGTAAAACTTTTCCATCTATGATCGTGCTTTCTTCTTAAGCAGTTTTACAAAATGTTTTATTTTGTGTTTCTTCTGGGTCCTTATGTCTCATAGAGTTCAGACAGGAAAAGCTATGGCATTTATATATATTAATATAGATCATATAATCCCTGCTATAATTGGATGACTTTACAGATTGCTTTTTGGCCTGAACACTTCAAATTCAAAACATGAAAATTTAAAATCAGTGATTTTATTCTGTTTTGCTAGAAACATGTTTTATTGCTATCATTCCTTTAACATTAATAAAGCAAAAGGGCATATTAAAGATAAAGGCTGAACCCTCGTATAGTTATACTCTTGATTCTATTGGTTTGCCTGTATGGTAGAGGCTTTGGCAACAGTAGCTATCTCTAATTTTGGGTTTGCTTCTTGCTTCATTGGTTTAGGGCTTCCCTGTGATATCCTAGAATAGCTACTTGACTGCGATGGCCTTAAGCCATTAATACCTCATTTTGGAGGAGACCCGTGGACAGTGGAGGATTTAAATAAAGCATAGCAGAAGTGACTGGCCAACTGCCAGCCAGAGGACAAGTGGCTTCCCTTAAAATGACTGACAGAGCTTGAGCAGAGCCATGACTGGATTAGATGGTGACTAAGGAGTAAACTGCAGGCTTTTCCTAAGGCTTGCACAGTCTTTCTTGCCTCCTGCATCCTGAGGGGGGATGTGATAGAACCTGATGTACATCCAAGAGGGAAGAATCATCACTTCTTTTGTTACAAACAAATTGAATAAATGTATCCAAAATAAGCAGTTTGCAGTAAGACACTTTCTTTTTTAAATGTGGCAAAGGAAATTGTAACACTTATTCTGTGTGCTTGCAGAGAACAACAATGCCAAATGCTGTAACAGCTTTAACCTGACCTGATCTCTACTGTAATCCGAAATCCGGCAATCCCCTTTGCCTTGGTTCATTATCTCTGATGTCTGCAATTTAAATGCCGTGTTCAAGAATTAGGTATTAATCTTTTTTTGAGTTCCTTCAGTACTGAAGGTCACAGAGTGTTTTCTTTAGAGACAGGATTAAGAAATTTAGGCTACTTTGGGGATAACACATTTAAAACTTGAAATCTCCTTCCAAAGGTAAGTTAAAACAAGCTGTGTGGTTTTCCAGCAGTGCCCTTTTTTGACTACAAAATGCTTGTAGCTTTCCTTAATGTTTGCTGTTCATAAGCATTCAGGTGAGATACCAAGTTAGAATATTAACAGCAGCTGTAAGACTTGTCCCTTGCACCTTTGTAGTTTCACCTCGGGGTTAAGATTGTACATAAAAACTGAACACTGATACAAATTCAGCGGTTTTATCAGAATTCTAGTAAACCTTCCAAGAATTGTAACTTAAAGTGTTGGGCAAAAAGTTACCATAGCTTCAAGGGACGATGATTACGCTCAGCAGCAGCTATAGGGGAGAGCACAGTTTATGCTGTAGTCCCAGAATGGAGACTCTAACCAAAGGTGAAGATGGAGTGGAAGAATATGTTGGCAGGCTTATGTCATTGGTCTTAAACAGCTAGGTAGGTGGAATTGTAACAGATGCTGAGGAGTTGTGGATGTATCATGCTAGGTAGTTGTATCCTCTGGAAAATTGTGGCTGCCAGAAAATGGAAAATGCCTCCACCTCCTCTAAGGAAGACGTTGTCCAATCAATTTATGGTTTAACTAAATATAACTGTAGAATTTTTTTTTTATCCCAAATGAAACTCCTCCGTTTTATCTAGCTCTTTTAGATTATAGCTTAAAGAGAAAAGATGATTAGACCTAAAACATTTGACACTTCGGTTATTACAGTATCTGGGCCATTAAAAATGTGCTTCTCAGTTTTTTCAACTCTTGTAGAATCATTGTTTGGATAATATTTGTGTATGTGAGTAAAAAGGAGAGGAAAACACATTAGCAATCCCTGGGCAAATTTAGAGTTGAAAAATGTGTATGTTTTTGCATTAAGGTGTAAGAATTAGATGATAGTTTCCAGTTTCTCTCTGTTTATTGGATGCATTTGGTTTAGTGTCTTCAACATGAGAAGCTTCAAGTATTAGGTTGTAGCTGAGTAAAAGAGATTAAAATTCGTTAAGAGAAATTCCTAAATAAAACGAACTCCTGTACTGGAATAAATAGCCTCCCTGCAACTTTTTCCCCTTATGCTTTATGGGTTTTCCCAGTGACCAACAGTCATAGTTGAGAATGCAAATGTGTCCAACTAACTTAAAAGCAAGTTCAAGTCTGGGTTGGTTTTTGGTTTTTTATAATATTTAGGGTGCTTCCTTAAACTTGGTGGATGTTGAATCCATTCCTTATCTCTGTATGCTTAGGGAACTCTTACTTTTAACAGCTCATAGGAAGTACTAACTAAATACCAAGGTTTAAGGTCAATGCATAAACTTCATAGTTTGCATCTGTAGACGCATCTTGTGTTCAAAGGTTCCGGAGAAAATACTATAATGCATTGCTGTAATATGCACCTTCTTTCTGGTTGACTGAAGAATCAAAGGAATAAATGGTGGATACTCTTCCATAACAATGCTGCTTATTCTTTCGTTAACATAACTTTGCAAGATTTATTTGGTAAAGAACATGTTCTGTGTTCTTCATGACCCATGCCATTCTGTGAATTCAATATATGATGGTAATGCTAGCTGTTGGAGTTTTGTTAATAATAAAAAGTATCGATTTTAATGGGAAGTTTTACTTGAAGAAGAGCAGGAGAGCACAACTTGAGTACCAACGGAATGCCTGAGTCCCTTACTGTCACACTTGTGTTTTGTGCACCTTACCTGGTACCATTACTGCTGCTTCTGTGTTTTTCTTCCTTGCCTTTTCTTTTCTTATTTTTTTTCCTATAATCCCTTGCTTTTCTGGATACCCTGTAAGAATTCCTTGCTCGTTAATGACCTGTTTAATTTCTTCTGTTGTGCATGTGGACAACTGAATGTTCACACCAAAGGATAATGAGGTGCCCAGATTTGACAGTGTGAATACCAGAAGGGAAATGGGATGGCTTCCAACTTCCAGGTACTATGCTGGACTTTTGGACAGACGATGATGGCTATGAAATGTGTGGTGGGACTCTTCCACAGCTTTGGTTACAAAAATGAGTGGGGCATAAGCAGAGCTGAGGTTGTGAAAATTGTGTGCTTGTGAAGGTTCAATAAATTGCTGTCATAGTTGGATTCAACTTGCATCTTAAACTGCTGTCATATTATCTCAGCTCCAGGTGTAGAGGGGCAAGGAATTAAGACTGCCCCTGAGAAAACTGAATGGGTTTGTTGATGGCCTGGAAAAATAATTTAAGATTGGGAAATGTAGTACAGCATGCTGCTAGAAGATACTTAATTTTGGAACTTACTGAGTGTGAGGCGGGTGTCAGCCATTTTTATGTATTTTTGTAATTCCTTCTGTGGGTCATGATCTTAGAAACTAAGTTGAGAATTTGGGGTCAACAGTGAAACTGTCGCTGCTCTTAAGTTGCTCGAACTTCTACATGTCTCCTAATTTAATGACCTTTAATTTCTTGGCTTTGCTTAATTCTTCTGCATCACAATATCTGACTCGGCATTAGTATGATCATAAGAACGTCAGAGGTAGATTATTCTCTTAGTATTTGAGTAGAAGGTTTGTGCTAGTGAGCTGCTAATTCCAAGGAGCCAGTGTTTTGGGGATTTGTGATCTCTGTGCCTGAAATACTTCTTTGTAAAGCAAGTACTTAATAGTTTTCTTTGCATTTAACAATGTAAAAGTCACCAAGTTGTTTTAAATGTTAATTTCTAAATTTTGGCAGTTATTCTGCACTATTATCAGCTCTTAAATTAAGTCCAGTCTTGGTTTCAGGTAACTGTGTTGTGATATCCCAATTTTAAGTACACTTCTTTTTAGTGGCTGCAGTGAAAAGCCTAAAATGTAACTTAATTACTCTGAGTCAAACACAAATGCCAAATTCCCTAGCAATCTTATCTATGACATCTCCTTTACAAGCTTCCTTTTGTAGTGTATAAATAGATATTCCTGTTAAATATACTGGAAGATAATCAGTGACATGTTTTTCTTGATTCCCAGGCTCCTCTTGGGCTAAGACACAACTTCTCTGTATTGAGTAGTCTGTTTGAGGGTGTTTTGCTTTGCTTTCTATCAGATTTAATCAAAACAGGCAAACTATATTCATGTTGTTTCTGAATGGGATAGATGAAGGTATGTGGTGTTGCTTTTTTCCACTCAAACCATACTCTTATTTATCATCTTTTAAGCCATATTTCTTGTGGTATCTACAGAAACTTTGGGGTGTCTTTTATCTGTGCTCTGGTAAACTTCTTTTAGGTGTTAATTGCTCTGGTAAGGTGCATACGAAACATACAAATTACAGTAGGTGAGATCTTGCATATTTTTCTGACCATCAGTTAATTCAGAAATTCAAACACTAAAGTGGCTTAAAGCCCCTGGGCTTTTTCTGAGTTTAATTTTAACAAATATTTAAAACACTGTGGATGTGTCTGTGTGGCATGTTCTATGCATGCAAAAATTTTTGCAGCCTTGATAACAAATAGCATCCTTTTTAGTTTGCCAACTTACCTGGTGGTTATTGATGACGAATATGGTGCCAAGCTATGATAGCCAAAGCTCTAGTAGCTTGTTAAACAAGGACCAAGGACCATTTAAAAAAACCCCAACAAAACAACCCCAAAAACCCCAAATTTCTCTTCACCAAGCTGGCAGTTCTTCGTCGTTAAAGCTTTGTGAAAATGGCAATGCATGGAAAATGAGTTCGAAGGAGGACGATGAGGAGGAAGAATTCTCTGCAACAGGTAATTTTCATTAATTGTTAATGAAAAAAAGAAGCATTTTGTGTGTGTTTGGAAGAGGAAGAAGGGTCGTTTGAGTAGGCTTGTTTTTTAAAAGCTGACTGCCAGCCTCTGCCATCTTTTTTAATACTCCCATTCTTTTCTAGTTGTAGTAGTAGATGATGGAAAACAGCTTTTTGTGTAATTTAGGAATTGAAGTCGATTTTCTTGGTAATCCCTAGTTCTAACCCCCAGCTGGCATGGCTTGGTTAACTGTTTCACTTGCATACTGTAATTTTTTTTCTTGTGACAACAAAGATAATTAGTGATGTAGAAGGTGCAGGAGCAAATGCAGTAAGCACAACATAGAGCATCTCGACAATGCCCCATGAGGTGCCCACGCATCAGAAACACGAATGCAGAAACATTAGTAATGTTCCATTTCTGTGGGCAGCTTTGGTGTGTAGGTGTAACAGCCAAGTTCTCACGCTTGAGGCCATTTACAAGGATGAGTTCATCACACTTTTTTGTGTGTTGCTGCAGAAATTGTTGTAAGTCTCAGACAGCTACTCCTGTACATGTACTAAACAGATCTTAGGAGACTACTCTTGCCACTTGTTGAATTAATTGATCTTCTGGCTATGGTAACAAATCAAAAGCTTTGAACCAATCTAACTTTTAAACTGTTCCAGGAGGTCATTTGTATTTGTGGCCCCTGACACACCACCTTTTGAGAGCTAACTTTGAGATGAGTCCTAAGCTGACATTGTGGCTTGCTGGCATTGAAACACATTGTCTGCTTTTAGAAAAGCAGAAAACTAATTGAAGGCTGTACCTTTACAAAAGGTGTACATCATGCAGAAAAGTAACATACAATTAAACAGATCTAGAAAGTGTATTCTACTAATGTATGCTGAAGAACTGTTTTGCCGTCTGATGTCTCACAGTGTACAAGCTGTTTTGTGTAAACTTCAGCTAAGAATTTAGCTTCTGTTGTTGATTTTGCTAATTGCAAGTTTCCTTTTTTGTTTTCTATCCACAGCTTTTCATGTCTTTCACTGAGGAAACTTGTCAAGATAATTGCCCTTAACTAACCTTGGAGGAGCGTGTACAATGCTGACCTTAAGAAGAGAGAATGATTAGTATTTGAAGTAACTGCCAAAGACAGAGAAAACAAGCACATTTTTATGGATAATCTACTGAAGAAATAAGACTAAAGTCCATTAATAGGTTATCCTTAATCAGTAAAAAGGCACAGCTGCTGAAGGGAGAAAAGAAAAATAATAAAGAATAAAATTGCAAGGAATGTTTTTATTCTTAAAGGAACAAACTACATGTCATACGAACTTCTGAAATACTCGAGTGACATGTTTTGACTTTTCTCTAGTGATCTGATACTTCTGCAGTATTCAGAATTTGGTCAGCCTTCTGTTAGTAGACTCTGTAATTATTTCTGTCTATAAGCCATGATTTTGCTGCTGTTGACCAGGAATTAACTTGTAGGGACCTAACAGCATTCAAAAAATATCAAGACTGTTCTAAAAGGATAAGGCTATTCAAAATATCCATAGTATTTCAGCTGCTTGTTCTAATTGTGTAACTCGACGGAATAGAGTTGAACTCCAGCAGTATGGTAGAAATACCCAGATGCAGCCGAGGAAAGCATGTTTTGTACTAGGCATAGGAGCCAGTAAATCTGTTGTGGAGCGTTGATGCTGTACAAGCTGCGTTTCTTCAACAAACCATGTGTCACTCATTTCTAAATGTGTTAATACGGTGTATATGAGAGAGGATACTCTCACTTCATGTGAGGTATGCTAAATACATAGTTGACAGGAAATACTAATATTATAATGAGTTTTTTAAGTTGGCAGTCTTAGAGAGTTGTATCAGAACCTTGTTACTCTACGCATTTATTTGTATAAATGAACTTCTCTGCATCAGAGATGAAATGGCAGATGCTGTTTGGAGACTTTACAGTGACTTTTGTCTTTACAAATTCGTGTAATTCTTTTAAAAAGTTTATAAAACAAAGTATGTCAATGCAGTGTTCTTTTGCTGAATAAGGTTTATAACTATGATGTAAATTTTTTCTTTTAGTAATCACAAAGTTATATTTTCCAGCATTCTGTGGAATGCTACCCAGTTGTGGTGTTAAACTTTGGTAATTCTTTGCATTAAAACTGTACAGATGACAATGTGTACCCAATTTTTTTCCTTTTCTTGAAGGGCTCTTTTGATGCTTTATGAAGTCTCATAGCTGCGTTTCCGTCCCTGCTTTTTATCATAACACATTAATGTGGATGTAGCTAGACCCTCTTACCTATCTGTTCTTAAACAGCATGAAAATAGTCAACCTATTTAGTGCTTGTTTTGGGGCCTATAGTGTTTCTCATACAGCACAAACATGCTGATTGTATCTGGGGACAAATAAGTGACCTTTTTGTACTGCTGTTCAGAACACGATGAAAAATGCCTGCCCCTGAGACCAAATCATTAATCTTCATTTCTGAGGATCAGCTCTTTGGTATAGAGGAACACCTTTGTGCTTGTCCAGGTCACAGCTGTGCAAACAGGAATCTTGGCATGAGTAGCTTGAACATTTATTTGTACAAAAAAAAAAGTATTAAAGTCTTCTAAAAACTAAGACTTTTGGATTCTCCTGTGAAGACAGACACTCAGCATGTCAGCAGCAGGTAACTACTTTTAAAATACCTTATTTCAATACTATTTAGCAAATATTGAATAGTCAGGTAATTTTTACATTGTCACTTACTAGATTTTTCTATTTTTTTGTAGATATCCGAGTTCCAGTCCTGGATAGGTAAGTATTCTTAACACTGCTTTTTAGCAGTAACTCTTTCACAGAAAGCTAAGTTGAAGTTTATTCACTTCTTTATTTTGCTCTCCAAATATTTTTTTTAGGCTATTTCATGTAGATAACTTGATTGTGGCTTACCATGTGCATCTAGATGCACAGTAAGACTCCTTATAAATATTACACTTAGTTCATTAACTGCAAAAAGTTATTCCTGTTTCTAATTTTTCCTGCTCAAATTTTCAGAAGCATTTTATGCTTCTTTAGGCAGATTGATTTCAGTAGCCTGTACTAGAAATTAACTTTCTCCCAACACCTGAACAAGGATGTAAGTGCCCCGAACAGTCTTCTAATGTAGTTATGATTGTATATTTGTATGTGCATGTGCATAAGTGCACTGGTTTTAATTCAACTTTCTCCTTTAATTTGCAGCCTTCCAGTGTGGTGTTTTTCTTGCCTCTTCATGACCTCGTGTCTTGAGCAGCCTAGCTGGATCCCCTGGTTCCTGTTTCTTCTTGTTTCAAAATTCTGCTTTCCCCCATTTAAAATCCCCCACCCTTTTATATTCATATGCATATGCTAGGCTCTTACTACCTGGTTTGGTCTTCACTGTTTTTTTTCTAAGACTTTGGGTTCCATCCAAGATTTTTCCCTGTGGCACTGTTTTCCTGGGTTCCCTGCCACAGTGGAATAAGTTTCTTGTGTAGAATATTTCAGCCATGCTTTTGCGGTTTTAGGGACCCAATGGTCCTCATCTACGTTTCTATTCTGCTACTTTCTCTTGCTCTGTAAGTAGATGTTGGGGAAGAAGTTAAGGCTGTATCCTTTGCTGCTCTACTTGTAAAGCAAGTGTATTAACTTTTTTTAAAGAAGCAAGAGAGCTTGTGGATTGTGGGGGATAAGCAAAGTGTATGTGTTCTGGAGGTAAAAAAAAAAAGCAAACAAACCCTCCACAACAACCCATCTCCTCTCAGACATGTTTAGATTCATGAGATGTTTGTTCTGCCCCTTTCTGTCCTTATTAGGAAATGCGGTGCATGCTTCCAGGCTAAATGTAGTTCTTCCTTTTTTTTTTTTTTCCTGTCAAGTAATCCCTATTTCTGTTCAATTTTTTTATATAATTCTGAGGAGTCTTTCTGTGCAAGTGCTGAGCTATGGAATCCCTTACACTCCACGCTGTAAGAGAATCACTGCTGAATAGAACGTGTCTTAGATTCATCTGAAATATGTTTTGTTTTCTTGTATAAAACACTCAAAAATAACTTCTTGAAAATGTTTGGTTATAAATCTCTTCAGTTATCTGGTCACTCCTTTGCTGACTGATTCTGAAAAAATACTAAGCATATGTGTGTTTTGATCTTCTGGCTCAAAGCGAGGCATTTGGGAAGCAATACCAATGTTTAATTTTAGCATCTTTTGGCGTTCCATGTTGCAGTAGTTGTGGATTTCAGTATGCGCAAGTTCAAAGTGACTGTACACTCAAAGTTTTAATTTTTCTTGCTATGACTGTTGTAGTGCAGCAACGATTTAAAATCTTAGTTTAACTTTCGATTCAGCTACAAACCAGGAACCTATTAACATAGTACATTACAAAAATGTAAAGCTATTATGTCTGAATTTCTAGTCATGTAAACACTTTTGCATCATTCTTCCTGTGTGAATCCTTTTGGGG
Source organism: Egretta garzetta (assembly GCF_000687185.1). Lineage (NCBI taxonomy): Eukaryota > Metazoa > Chordata > Aves > Pelecaniformes > Ardeidae > Egretta > Egretta garzetta. The sequence continues at coordinate 109,886 of NW_009260187.1, forward strand.
GGAGTGGGCAGGTGGCTCTGGGGAGAAAAAAATGCTGCGGTTTTCTTACACTAATTGAGTAAGGTTTGTCATGGTAATTCATAAGGACGTCTGTCTCTGTGTACAAAATAAGTGGTAAAGCACATTATATGAAAGTATTATTTTAACTTGAAAAGTAGCATTTGCACAATGTACAAGTAGTGGGTTTGATTTTTTGGAGTTCAGAATATGGCACTGGATTTCTGACCGTCATGTGGACTGCTGATATTTTCATGGCAATTCTCATTGGAGAAGGCCCCTCAGTGGTTTTATTTTTCTTTGTGTGTTTTGGCAACATAGACCTATCCAAATAAATCACTGTCCATGGTTGTTGGGTTTAATAAATTATTTTTTTTTAAATAGCCATGTAAATTGTATTGCCTGAGATCTTTACAGTACCAAAACTTAGAATAGTTCCTCTAAGCCAAGTTGAGAATAATTGCAACTTTGTTCTTTCTTTGTGTTTCAGGGAAATGAGGCAAGCTACCCTTTGGAAATGTGCTCGCACTGTAAGTTTTTTAATTGCTACATATAATTTTAAAGACGTTAAACTTATTTGGAGATTGAGATGTACAACTTTCATGTATTAATTTACTGCTTGAAAGGTCATGCAGGTTATATGCTAACCAAAAGAGTAAAATTAAAAGGTGAGAAATTGAAATAACACAGTTTTGTTTTTAGATTATAAAATCAAAAATCTTTGAAAAAAATAAGGTATAAAGTTTTTTTATTTTTTCCATTAGAATACAAAACAAATGTGATAGTTTTGATATCTGTACGGTGAAGTGTTATAACTGGTAGTTCAACAGGGTTGTGCCAGATCCTCAGATGTGGGGCAGCTTGTGGTGCACCATGTGCTGCGTTAGGAGTGAAGTTCATTGCCTAAGCTGTCCTTGCACCCTCAGAGGAAAGAGAGGTTGAGGCTAAAACATCATTTCTTTCCTGCATGTGTTTGCAGCCAGGCATTTAGGTGAGAAGCCACTTGGTGTTACTCACTTTTGGCCACGTGAGCATGAAATTCATTGCTGTGTCTCATGGGATTAGTCTACCCTGTAAAAACAACAAAGTATTTCTTGCCTAAAGCTGACCAAAGAAAGGGTTGTGTTGTGAAGTGTCCCTGTGGTGGTACACTAAGGGTACTTATTTTTAACTGATTTTTTTTCCTTTAATGTTTTTCTTCAGCACTAAATCATGCATAGACCTGTGTATATATGTATGGACTGATTGATAAAATTCCCATTCTTCGGTTAATCAGATCTTGTTCTTAAACAGGATAATAAATTCTTCAAGATAGTCACTATCTTCTAGGCTGCTTTCACAGTGCGCAGGTCATAACTGAAGTCCAGCTCTCATAAGTCAAACAGTAATGCAAAATGAACAATAGTGGAGAACTCTCTTTCTAAATAAATATTTCAGAGAAATGAGGCTTTTGCCAGTAATTTGCAAATCTTCTATGCTTAGTATACATGTCCATGTAAATTATAATTTGACGCATCAGTTTGTAAACACTTGGGAATCTTACCCACAGCACTGCATTGCTGTGTTATGCTCTCAGTGTGTATTTTGTTAAATGTGGATATATGAGTGGAAGTTTCATATTTGATGAAGACTTCAATAATCGTCTTCTGGGTCATATATATCGATCTTAGGTTACTGCTCCATTGGTCATTTTTTCCTTGGGGACAAACCAGCTTCTGAACTGATTGTAGGACAAGCTATATTCATTGGTAGCTACTGCCAACCTAGAGGGTTATTGCTGAGCTTGTTTACCCCCTTTTATTGCAGAGAAAGAGAAGATTTTCACATTATATTCTGTGGTTAAACTGTATTTTGCGGATATCGTTATACAAATCTGAAGTTTCACATGATTAAAGCTTTTTATGCTTTGACAGCCCTTCTCACAACAGAGAGAAAGTCAGCTGCTTCTCTGGGCTACATAACTGCATACACTAGGGAAGATGTAGTTGTCACAAACGTCCCTTTGCTTGCTTGTGACTAATCACTGGAGTGATTGCACTGTGCTTGAAGATTCTGCATGCCTGAATATCCTGGAAGAGCAGGGTTTGGGGCACAGATCGGTACAGTAACATGGCTGTGAGTAAGTCCCCTAAGTAGGTGTTCACTTTTTGTTCTTCAGACATTAAATGTTCACACTGCTTCTGAGTAGTTGTCACTGACAGGACAAAAGCTTTTTGAGGCAAGACCAGACAATGTTTCTGAAGATAATTTGATAAGGATTTTGAATGGTTAGACTTCTGGGAGACTGTCAGTTAGCAATAATAAATTCATGCTGTCTGCATGGTGGCATTGGGTCATAACCTCTGCCTGGCACTGCAGTCGCTATTTTGGTGTCTCGTTTTAACAGAATAATTTTGTTTTGAAGTTGGCAGTTACAGGAAGCAAATTCAGGATACTCTGCAGAGGATGCACGCCATTAAATAGTCAAGAATATTCTTTTTACCCTTCATTTTAGAACATTAATTCTTTTCAGTGGGTGAATTAGTGTTGTTGGATTCCTTAAAATAGTGTGGTTTTGGTTCTCAGCTGTGCTGTGTCTGAGAAATTACTGAAAATCTTGTGCTGTTTTACCTGATGTCAGCCAAGCTATGTCAAATTACCTATAAGGAAATTTAATCATAGCAAAATGCTGTGAAGAAAAATATTCTACAGTAAACAATATTTTATAATATAATATTTTATAGTAGAAAATAGTTTATAGTAGAGTATTTTATCGTATGTTTTGTTTTTAGGATAAGGAGACTAGTATCTCTTTTCTAACTTAGGAAATTGTAATTGACACATCTGAAGTCATGAAAAGGATTAGGCCAGCTGTGTGTAAGCATATACAAGACAAGTGGTTGAATGTGTTCTCAAGGGCGTCATCTTTTTGAAATCTGATCTCCAAGACTGAAATGGCTGTCTTGGTTGCTACTCTGAAACATTATATTCGTGAATCAGACAAGACTGTAGATAGAGGTGAGAGCTTTTGCTGAAGGTCTGTTTTCTTTTGAGATCTGTGCAAGCCTTTCCTACAGGGGAATTTTTTTTTAACTTGGAAAAGTTTAAAATAAATTTCAGAACATGTTCATTACAAAAAATATTTTTTCTGATACCTTAGCAATATTCTTGTTTATAATTTCATATTTGTGAAATATGTGGAAACTAGGCTTTCTCTGACCATGCGCTGGTCTGGTTTTTGTTAGTTACAACTTTGAGCCACTATTTTAAGAGTACCTGAAAAGCCAAACTTTTAAATACAGGTTTAAGCATTTAGGTAAACACTTAGATTTCAGAAGTGCTCAGCAGCGCTTTGCTGAGAGATACGCAGCTTTTCTAAGGCTTGTACACTTTCCAGGTGCCTGTGTAAGTGGTGCGTACTCTGCAGCAATGGATGTACAGTGCTTCTGAATACATAAGCAATTACCCTGTTAAGTATCAGTCGGTGATCTGTATTTTTAAGGCATTCTTTACTTTTGGCTTTCATATTAATAGCAGTCTGACCATGCACCTTTACACTGACCAGAGGAAAAAAAAAATCATTCAAACAAATGTTCTGAAATTGCTTTTTTCAAGGTAGAAAACATTGCACTCCAGAAATTTGCTTTTAATGAAGCTTTTTGAGTTGCCACTTGAATGGTTTTTACAATACTATTGGAGAATCAGCTATGTGACTAGCAGCTTGAAATAACAAATTGTTTTAAAACATCATGGACCATCTGCTGTTGTTTAGGGGGAGAGGAGTGGGGTATTCAGTAATATGTGATTAGAGAGTGCCCAGGTGAAAGATAAAGCTCCTGTACTAAAATGGGAGTTAAAGCATTTGAATGTGGTTTCTTGGAAGCAAGGCATTCTTGCATTTTAACCTGATTCATCACATTTTTAGATGTGTGCCAATGAATTCAAGATACAAAGCAGGTGTTGTTAGCTCTAGAATTTTACTACTTGGATGGAGGAGGAATCTTTTCAAAATACCGGTAGTTCTTCAACAAAAAATCATTAAAAGTGGAAATGCTTAAAAAAAACTCACCTTGTTCTGTTAGTTACAAGGTGAACGAAGTTCAAAATGGATTATGAAATAAACATAAATAATTATGTGTGCTTTAAAACAGTGAATAATCTGATGTTTCTACAGGGCTACCAGCAAAGCCTTTAAGACAAACATTTAACAGGTACTATTTCTTGCCTGTTATTAAGTTTGTAAGCTCAGGAATCAGTGGCAAGCTGATGAGATACTTTCTGATTCTGCTGAAAGTCCTAGGAACCATAGAGCCACGTGTCAGCTGGTGAGCAAAGCACAAAAAAGGCTAACTTGAGCTGGACGTTAGAGGAACGCTCACTGCAGCCAGAGCTGAAGGAGGCTCAGAGCGCTGTGATGAGTCACAGGCAAACTCTGCTTCAAATGATGTAAACAAAGTTTGATCCTCCTTATTTTGCTCAGTGATGTTATCACCCTGTTTACGCTGTTGTGGACTTGGACCTCCTTGGATTTCTGAGTGTTTTCATCTCTAGCCTGGTCTCCTGAGCTTGCCTTGTAAAATTCTGTCTGCTGCTGCCACCATCAGTCCTTCTGGCTGAGAAACCATCACTGTATCTGAACTGTCCTGTGCCTTGTGTTTCCAGTACAGCTTCAGGACGTTTGTATGGGCGCTAGGATGCCTGTAAGGAGCCTTTGGAGGAGAAGGAAAAGAAGTATTTTGTTCAGGCTCTGAAAACTTAATTCAGTATTCTGTTCTTCAGTGATAGCTACATGAAATTTTAAGAAAGTCAGGCTGTTTCTAAATACTGAGGAAAAAGTGGTCTTGGAAAAAGGAGCACATCCATCACAGATGCCTTTGCACATTCAGGGAGGAAGTGACGACTGTGAATTAAAGAAAAAATAGACAAAAACTATGCAAATTTAAAATAAGGCTTGTACTGTAATGCATTCATCCCTTATTTTATATTCTGATTATTTTTAAAGCCATTTTACGAAGACAAAGATGTTACTGACTTTTTCTGAAGTGTATAAGCTTTTTACATTTCAGCTTGTGGAAAGGATTTTAAAGGTAGGTGAGGTGCTTGCAATATATTTAAGGAAAAAATAATGAAATTGTTCTGATATGAAATACTCGTACAGTCAGTTATGAAATGCTGACCTGCAGATGGTTTTATCTATATATGTTCATTATGACCAGAGGCTTTTATGGTCATGAACTATTAATGGAAATTTTCCTATTCCTATAATTATTTTGATTTTTCATTATTTTCTCCTCCAAGTACTTGCATCCATGGTGTGTCCGTTGTCAGAAAAAAAAGGTTGGATGAGATTTGATATTTGGTCAGCTTTTGGCAGAGATACGAATTTCTTCACTACTGTTCTTTGACTTGTTCCTCCACGCCGCGTGCCCTTCCCCCCCCCCCCATTAGAACCTCTCTCAGCTCTGTAATACAGGCAAGCCCTTTGCTTGAATGCCTCAAGGTTAGGAATGAGGAATTTGTGATGCCCATTTCTAGGAGAAACTGCTGCTCAGTGTCTACCTTGCCTCTGTATTGCAGGTAAACTGGAGTTGACTGTGTGAGCTGTGAAATTGAATGTGTGTATGTGTGGAGAAAGAGTAATTACCATTTTTTTAAAGTCTGAAGACTCTATTTTCATAATTTAGGCAGTTGTTCCTTTGTTACAGTTCAGGAAAACACAAAAAACATTCTTGAAAAATACTCTATGTGCTTTTCCAACCTCTTCTCCTTCCCATTATCTGATTCTTGTCTTTATCATCCATAATCTTGACCTCCTTGACTACAGTCTTTAAAAGAAAAAAATACATTGGTGCTTTATCTTCTCTTAAGCATTGCTGGCTTGTAAATATAAGTATCTGGCTAATTGCAAATGTGAGGCTGGTTAACTGAAGGGTGGTTTTTACACCCAGCAGATGATGGCAGAGCATGTATTTTCAGTGTAGCATCATTGTTAACACTGTGTGGTGGATCAGTTTCTGAATGTCCCAATAAAATGTTCTTTTTTAATTCATATTGGTAGCTCCTCCTAGAGATAGATTAGCCTGAGATAAAATACCTTTCTGGCAAAAGTTTTTCTTAGCACATCTTGTGTGGAAGATCTTATGTCTCTGCTAACTCATCAATTTGTGTGGCAAGGGAGAAGAGACCCAACTATGTCAATGCTTCTTTCACTTTTCTCCATTATGATTTTGTGAAATTACAGAACTGTGAAGTATTGCAGGTTCCTTAGGAGGCTTTAATCTTTCTATTTTAGTCAGTGCTAGTCATTACATTAGTATTGGAGGTGAGATTTCACTGATCTATCGGAGGAGGACAGTATACACTATAGATAATGCTTCCAATTTGCTCTTTAGTTTTAAAGTGAAGTTTCTAAAGGAAAAAATAATGCACGTACCTTCTATTTTTCTTTTTTCTAGTAGGAAGTAGTTCTAATAGTAACCCTCACAGAACTTATTTTGAGGTTTTCTAGCACGAGTTCTAGATGTAGTTGCAAGCTTCTGACTTCAAAAATAGGTAATTTGTGAAGGATTTGCCTTAACAAAATAACTGTCAGTTGCTTGAAAGATGTGATTTCTGAGTCTGGGTAAGGAAGCAGGAGAGTTGTGGTTGGACCAGGATGTCATTTTAAACATGACTAATAAAAGTAGAGAGGCTGTCCATGGCTGGACAACTCCTTATGTACGTTATTGTAATATAAATTATGTCTATTCATACATTCATTTTACATTGGAAAATGTGTTTGCATAGGTAGTGTGACAAGCCACACTTAATGTTTTTGTGCTGTTTCAGATGCTTATGCTGTGAGGATTTTTTTAGGATATTAACTCTTCCTATGTGAGTTGCAAGCCTGGAGCAGAGCTTGCAGTAGAAATGAGGTTCCCACATGGACAGCTTGCCGAGGTGCTGGCTTTGCATTAAACTGTAGTGGGTCTGGTAACTTCAGGGCAGGGAGCAGGGGTAGGTAGTGCCTACTGTTTCAGAGGCTGGCTGACTCCATTTACAGTTTTAAGATTTTGAGGAAAACAGAAAGCAAGGAGTTTCTGTGGACAGAAGCAAGAGTTGGCAAATACTTTCAGTATGTTGGTGAGCAGCAGCATTTTGTGCTGGCAGAACTCATAAGCAACTATTTGGGCTAATTGTTAGTGGAGCTCTGCTTTGTCATTCTTTTTTAATACTGTTGTCTTTTAGTCTCATCATCCTGTCCTACATATAGCTTACTGTATGGCAATACGGCTCCCTTTGTGTGATCCAGGGGGGTTTCTGTGTAGCTATGCCGACGGTAATGTGCTCATGAGGCTGCAGTGCAATGTCGTGCTGTTAAGGGCACGCCTTCAATCATGTTCTAGGCTTCTGTGTAAACCGGTGGAAAAAGGAATGTGGCTTAATTGCAGTCGAGAGCCTAATTAATTGAAATACCAAACTGCATATTGGAGGAAACCGCTTTAAGCCTCTGCAAATGCTGTTTAGCCTTATTTTTATAGCCCTAGAGGGAGAATCAGATCTGTCACTTGCTGGCACAGCAAAGGGAAGATTATTCTGGGAGTATCGACCCTTTTTTGCCCTCTGCCTCTGTAGCTGCAAGCACTTACCAAGACTGACTAACTGCAGAATGTCAGAATTTACTATTTGGGCAAAATAAGCCTTGACAGAAAATCACCTTGTGCTTCTGGACTTCTGGCATGCTCTCTCTCTCTTTCAGTCTGAAATAGTGAGTTGTCTCTATCTCTGGATTTGTGTCTGGTTGGATTTTAGACAAGGATGTCAAGAAATTTAAGTGGAAGTTTGTTCCTGCTTTGGTAGAGGATCAGGTCTCTGCATCGGCTACAATTTCCAGACAAAGCTCTGCATGTTGGCTGACCTTATGTACTGGAAAGACTAAGAGCTGTTTGGTTTTATGCTGCACTTTTACAACAGCCTAAGAAGGTATTAATGTGATGTAAAGTGGATCAGGTGCTATGTATGTGCTTTGTAGAAGTTAAGAAACAGTTTCTTCTGGAGCAAATGCATTAAATGGAGCCAAGAAATGTCGAGACTGTTCATGTTAGGAAAGAAATTGGTACGGGGAGTTTGAAAGCTTCAGGTTCTGTAAGATGCATTTGCTGTAGTTTGCTGTATGCTGGCTGCTTTCTAGGACTTCCCAAGAACCTCAGTTCCTCCTTCGTACCCAAACATGGTGAGCAATTTGTGAACTAACTTTGGTCTCGTAAATCAAGCTGGTAATAGGGAATTTTCAGCTTGTTACAGGGGAAATTTTTCCAGCTTTTCAGCAGTAACAGAGTGTAAGATTATTTTTTTTTTTTTAGTGGTGCTTATGGGTTCACAGATTTAGTCTATTCCTTGCAAAATCAGAAGCATAAAGTAGGGTAGTAGGTATATGCTTTAATCAAGATTCTCTTGATATTTGAAGAGGATAGCTGAAGTGGTACTGCTGCAGAACCTGAATCTGCCTTAACTTCTGGGACCAAAAAAAAAAAAAAAATGTATGCAGGTCATGGCTACAGGTATGTCTATTTCCTGATTGAGATAGAGGAAAGAAATTATCTTAGGTCTGTCTGGGTGATGTTTTGAGTAGGTGAGTGATAACTGGTCAACACTGGGACTGTGTTAACCTGCTTAACTTGGCGTGTATCCCAAGAGATCCCATATGTTTGGTGTGCTGAAGAAGCTCCAGTTTTGCTAATACGTTTACTAATATAAATGTCTTTCTAACTCATTCTCTTAGTCTAGTGTAGATGTAATGCTAGCTCCTTCAAAGAAAACTCGGTCTCTCTTCATTTCTTCATACATGCTATTTGTCAGAGCTGTCTGGCTAAGAACTAGCTAAGCATCCTCAATCCTTAAAAATGTTGTGTCAGCATGTGGTATTCGGTGAGTCACAAGGCTGCCTATTATGGCTGGTGCAGGGAGGAAAAAAGGTAAGGGTTATTTAAAATAAAATGAATAGGCTTGCGTTTGTCTTGGGAATTTGACATTATCTTTACAATCTTCCATGAGTGTATTTAATAGTTGTAATAAAGTAGGAGAAATTCTGGTAGGAAAGCAATGAAGAAATGCACGTTGTGTTTAACTGGCAAAACATTTACTGAAGCCTTTCTGAGAATACGTTGGTTTTTTCTCCTTTCAGTTGATGCTGATGAGATAAAACGACTAGGGAAGAGATTTAAGAAGCTTGATTTGGACAACTCTGGTTCTTTGAGTGTGGAAGAGTTCATGTCTTTACCTGAATTGCAACAGAACCCATTGGTACAGCGAGTAATAGATATATTTGACACGGATGGAAATGGAGAGGTGGACTTCAAAGGTAAGACATGGTGCTTTGTGACAGCTGGTGGCATTTTCTACGAACCCCTGGAACTTTAGAATTCAAATTTTGCTTCAGCTGAGAAAGGAGGGGTGAAGAAAACCTGTTTAAATCAGAACAAGGTGCTAATTCCTGGTGAAACTGAGTACCAGTAAAACTAGTTTCTCTGGTGAATTAGGGCAATGCACTCCTGAATGAAATGCTGAAAAGAGCGAAGTGTTTAGTAATAGCTTAGAAGAGGGAAGATTGTTTAGTAATCATACTGATTTAGGGCTATTCATTAAGTATCTCTTAAAGTACACTGATTCTGACTCTTTAATTGTGGTGCCATCTGAAGTATTTTAGGCTGAAGAGACTATGAAAAAAGTGGGGTAGGCTGCGTAAGCAGTGTGTCTGTGCATAAGTTGTATCCAAATGTTACGAGATCTCTCTTGGAGTATTTTGAAAATTGTGAAAGTGGTCCAAATTTTTCTTCTGATGCTTCCTTTATGGGATCCTTTTTATGATTTTGGGTTGACAATTCAAGTGAAAAAGAAAAGTTTTTGTGGTACATTCCTCCAAAATTTCAGATTTACTTTAAATATTCATGATTAAAAGGACCAGCAGGTTAAAAAAAATCTTCTTTACTAGTTTATGTTAAAACAGTAATATAATTCCCAAGAGCTGGTCCTCTTGGGTAGGAACGGGAAACTGTCAAAATCAATTTTGTATAGTAAAATGCTGCTGCTGCAGTAAGTGGCAATGAATTCTATTGTCGTCTGGCCAAGTTTGATTAATTTAATTTCTTTATTTCTGTCTCAGAGAGAAGCGCAAAGGCAAGGTTTTGAACTGAGAGTAGGTATAGATTGGATATAAGGAAGAAATTCTTCTATGACGTGGGTGGTGAGGCACTGGCACAGGTTGCCCAGAGAAGCTGTGGATGCCCCCTCTCTGGGAGTGTTCAAGACCAGGTTGGATGGGGCTTTGAGCAACCTGGTCCAGTGGAAGGTGTCCCTGCCTCTGGCAGGGGGATTGGACTCGATGATCCTTAAGGTCCCTTCCAAGCCAAACCATTCTGTGGTTCTATGAAAAGGAAAATTACTAGTGTGAAGAAACCTGCGTTCTTTTGTTGAAAGACCTAAAAGTTTTATAGATTAACCTTTAAGCATAATGTTATTTAAAAAAAAAAAATAAAAAAAAATCAATAGATCATATAGGAATTCTTGATTCAATTTCACAAAACTTGTTGAAAGGATAGCAGGCCTTTCAACCTGTACTGCTGTACCTCTGTATTATCTTTATACCACAGTCTAGCTTGCCAGTTTTGCACCACCCAAAGCCCTAGGAAGTCTGGTTACAGGACCTCATCCAGGAACATCACTTGCCAGTGTTTTATTCTTTGGGCAACGCAAGAGTTTGCTTGTGGGTTAATGACTTCATTGCTAAACGGTGTAAACTTTCTTTTTCCGCTATTTCTTTTAGAAAAATACTTTTTAAGGAATTTATTTTAGAGCAGTTTTCAGTTTGATGTAATTCTTGCTTCAAGTTGAGAAGTGGAACTTGAGAGGAGCTGTACAATTAGAATCCCCACTGGAGCAGTTTTAGTAGAGGTCTCAGCGGAGTTTGATATCAGATTCTGGTGAAAATCTAGTTCACAATTACTTAAATACTGGTGTGACCCAGTCTGTCCAGTGAGCGCAGTATTGGATTTGAAGTACTTCTCACTAAAGAATGTTGAAGTATCAAAGCAAGTGGACTCTTAGGTGTCACAAGGTAGAAAATATTTTACAGATTTTAGGGTAATCTAGATTCTTTTTACAATTTTTAAAAACTTTGAATGTTGATTTCCTTGGTTTATTAAAAAATACACTTTTTTGTCAATGTCTTTCATATGTTCTTTAGAATTTATAGAAGGAGTCTCCCAGTTCAGTGTCAAAGGAGATAAGGAGCAGAAGTTGAGGTGTAAGTATTTTGGTTTTCCTTAACAAAAGTTTTTGATACTCAAAAATACACTTTTGTTAGTTAACACTGAGAAATCGGTAAACCCAGATTCTTTTTAAAAAAGTGGGAAATGGTAAAGGTAGATTGTAAGCTTTTGCACACATTGTCATTTGTGTGAAGAATTTGCCAGCACTCTTTTCTGCAGGGGAATGTTTGAGGTTGCTGCCTTCTGGATATCTTCAGTTGCTTCGCATTTGAAATAAAATCATTTAAGGATCCTTATTTCACAAAACTGTGTAGCAATGTGCATTGCCTTTTTGCTACTACAGTAGAACAGCGCTAAGTTCTTGTTTGAGAACTGCATCTCAGGAACACAACATGACCCAAGCTTTTGGAGCGGGGAAGGGGGATAGGTTCAGTCAGGGGTGTAGCTTTCAATAACTAAGACATAATACAGTTTTCAGAAAAAAATTTGCTGTACTGAAATGTTTAAAAATTAATTCAGTCTTAATGCCAAATTGTTTGCAGTGAAGTAGCCAGGTGGGATTTTGATTCATCTGTTCCCTGGAAGTTTGTAATTTTTTTCTGCTTGCAAGTGAGCTGCTACCTGGGTGCTTTACTTGTGGTGGTGAAGATTTTTTTTTCAGTTCAGTGTTTATAATTCTTTTACTGCTGGTGCTAAAACGATCTCAATTGACATTTTTAAAGTGGTTTTTTTTTTTTTTTTTTTTTCAAACTCGATAATAGCACTGTCCATTGTATTGTTTGAGTTCCATGTTTTTTGGAATGAAACTGAAAGGCTGTTGGAAATCCCACTTAAAATGCGGTATTTTTCTCAGGTTGTACAGGTTTGTGTCATTGCTTATTGTTAATGCAAAGCACATGAATATATATTGCTCTTTTCCAACCACATTTGTTAATGCAAGTTTTACATACATATATATATATGTTACTTCTGCAGTTGCTTTTCGCATTTACGATATGGACAAGGATGGTTATATCTCAAATGGAGAGCTCTTCCAGGTGCTGAAGATGATGGTTGGGAACAATCTCAAAGACACTCAGTTACAGCAAATTGTAGATAAAACCATAATTAATGCAGATAAGGATGGTGATGGAAGAATATCGTTTGAAGAATTCTGTGCTGTAAGTATCCTCTAAAGAAAACTTGGATAATTTGGAATTAAAAAAAAAAAGAGGAAAAATGGTAAACGGTATAAAGGGTAAGATTATGAAACAGGGCGTTTCTTCTGCCCTGGCAACAGTCACCCTTTGACACAGCTTTATCATAGATGGTGTTCTTGTCTTACAGCTTCCAATAGAGCCACGTGTTTTATGATGTATGAGCAAGTCTGAGTCTGTTCCTTCAGGATGCACTCTTTCTCATTGAATCTAGCGTGCCTGAAGGAGATTGCTTCATTTGGAGCACAGCAACTTTTACAAAATAATTTGTGTCATTTTAGGACATACTAAACACAAGACCAGTCCTAATTATTTTTCTACGAAAATGCTAGCCTGGCATGAAGACATATATTGGATCCCAGTCTCTATGCTGATAGAAAATCGCAGCTTTAAAGATGAGTTGCGAGTCACCAGCTTGTCGCAGGAGGCTGGTTTTCCTTGTTTTCAACAGTTAAATTTGATTCAAAAAGAAATACCACTTCCAGTTGTTCCAAATGTCTGTCTAGCTGCTTAGAGTACACTGAGTGAAAAAGATCAAAGCATAGTAGGCAGGCACATGCAGTCTGCTGAGGGGGGGCAGAAATGCTTCAAACCCTCTGAAAGCTGTAAAACCAGAGTGCGCCATAGCAGACCCCCCTTCCAAAAAGTATTGCTATCAGGGGTGGTGCGTGGAGGGGAGAGGTGTGTTCCATAGAGGTGAGCTTTAGGTTAATCTCCCAATCTCTAAATTAGGTATCTGCTCCAAATCACCCTTCAGAAAGGTTTATCTGTGCAGGGTGTGGAGGGAGCCTGGGGAGATTATCGCCATCTGCAGAACAGGGGGATTTTACAAAGGCTGGGGTAGCCGGATTTGTGTCAGTTACAGGTAAGAGTAACCCCTCAAGTGCTGCTCTTGAGAAGGCACAAACAGTTGAAAGGTGCATTTTAAAAACTCTCCAGGTATTGCTGAGCAGAATGCTTGAATGTAGCGCTTGAGACTTGAAATGGTTGATTTTCACCCATGTCATGTATTTGTTTAATGAGTTGACAGCAAGATTTAAATTCCCTTTCTCTTTAAAAAAAGTAAATGACACATTGAAACATTTGAAGATCGTAATAATGAGTGTCTACACATTAATTTTAAATGGTGTTGGTGTATTAATGAACATACACTTGGGTAGCACAGTGAGTCAACAGGCACTCAAGCGTTGCTTTTGTTTCCTGCTCTTTGAATTTACAACTTCAGTTCAAACAACTTGTACTCAAGACCAATGCAAATTCTAAAATAAAAAAACAAAAACGGGGGGGGAACCCTGCCCTCCCCCAAACTATTAAAGCAAAAAGGTTCTATTGTCTGCAGACTTTATTTAGTAGAGTTTAGTTATTTTTCTGGCATCATCTGCAAAGAACTCATTCAGAGTGGTGGCCTGCAAACACCTCGCAGATCAGTGAAATACCAGTTTATTTCTTGCACTGGGCTGTTGCCTTCCAGCCATCTATCGAATGGGATGTTGCCTTTTCTTTTGTCCCTGGGCTTCTGCCCAGTCTTCCTGCTTTGTACTGCTATTTTATTTTCCTCTACCTTTTTTTTTTTTTTTAAATTTCTTCAGTTGTTGTTGACCTCCTGACAAGACACCTTTTGTGCTACAATCTCTTATCCTCTTGTTCCTGCATTTTTTCCATCTTTGAATTTTGTGCTATCTACCTACAAAAATACTTTTTCATTCGTGGCAATTGGCCATACTGTTTGGCCTTTGAATTTTGTTTCCGTGTTATTAAAAGTTCCTCTGACATCACACCTTTCCTTTTCTCTGCATGTGAGCCGTACACCTTTGAACACTGATAGTTCTTTTTTGGGTGCATGCAGTTTTGTCAGAAATCCTGCTGCCTTTGCGAAGGCCTTTTGCTTCTCATTTTTACTGGGTGTTTCAGAAGTAAAGTTAGCGTTTTGTTTAACGTGCAGCATATAACATAATACAAGGTCAGAATATAAGATGGGGGAGGAAAGCCAAAATGGCGTTAACTGGCACTGTTTTTCAGGCCCTTGAGTGTGTAAGTCGTACTGATGTAATTGCTGTGGTTAATACAGAATTCATTTGCATATCACAGAGTACTTGTGAATTGTAGATTAGTTTGGAGAGGTGAGGGAGGTACTGTAATGATGATTGACCTGAATGCATCTTCTGAATAAAGCATGTTCTTTGCATCTTGCTAACTTCCAGTTCTCATCTATTTCCAAACAGGTTGTAGGAGGCCTAGATATCCACAAAAAGATGGTCGTAGACGTGTGACTCTGTAGGGCACCACCCAACACTTTTGCTTTCTTCTCCATCTCTGAAGATCTGCTCAAGACGTCCAGCAATGCTCTCTGTGTATTTAAATGGAAGTATTTTTCTCTGTGAAGCCACATTTTCCAACATGAGCCTCATGAAGCCAACTAAGTGTTATTGAACTTTTATTCTCTCAATAACTCAGTGTAGCACTTTAAAGTCTGAAGGACAGCAAAGATGGAAAGAGCATATCAGTGTGGTGGAGAAAGGGAAGGGGTTGGCTTTTTAATTTATTTTTCTTCATCTTTTATAACAAGGAAATATCTATCTATATATATATATGTGTGTGTGTATTTATATATAGATATATATGTAGCTTTCTATATGTAGTAGCTAGGTGGGCTTTAATTTAATATACTTGATTCAGAAACAAAACTAGAGTACAAAGTGCCAAGCAGAATATTAACAGTTCAATATATGGATATACATCCTTACTTTTATTTCACACAGTTTTATATATATAGTAGAAGAATGTAAAATTTTAACGGGGTGTTAGGTCAACTCTTTTCCTTTTCCTGTGACTGTTCAGATGTTTCTATATATTGACTGGCTGACAAAGCATCGCTTCTTATTAATTCACCTTAATTACATTTTTTGTAACACAGGAGACTAAGTTTATTTATACCTGTTAATATATTACCAGGGACTGTGTCTCTTTGCTAAGTAACTTAGTACAGTTCTACTTAATACGAGAATAGAGTTTAATGCTACTGCCAAGAACTAGCCCTCGTGCGCGTGCAGTAACTGCAGGGTGCTTTGATGGCCACTAGATCTCGTCACCTAGGTGTGTGGAGGAGTTACAGCTGCCCTGAAGTTAAGGCAAGTCTGCTGTTCTGGATCCGTTTTGGATACAGCTGCTCAAGGTGTGAGACGCATTCGTGATTTTTCTCTTGCGCTTAGCTTAATGAAATTAGGATCGACATAACTGTGCAGGATTCCCATCTACTTATTTTATACAGTATTTAGATTATAAAATGTTCTTGCCATTTAAATTCTGTTGTTCCAATCATGGTAGTTTCCCCTCTGCATTTAAAGAATACTACAGGTAGCATAAATAACTGGTAATATTTTATATATATATATGTATATAGGATTCATACAGGGGGAAAATGTTGTTAACCTATGCCATAGAGGAGGAAGACTTCACACTATCTAAATTTATACCTCTTGTGGTTCTCCAGTCCTTTGCCTGGGGAATTTTTTTCTTTTCTAGATTTGTCCATATCATAATTTGTAATGGATGGTAACTTGATATATTTGTGTGATATAAAAGTAGCGAGCCATGTTTTACAACTTTATATCATCCCTTCCCTTTTCTGCAATGGTACTATTGGCTGGAAGAAAAACATTTGCTAGATTTTTTTAGGACAGTACATCTTTCCTGTATAGTAGTTTTTCTATTAAAAGAAATTGTTTTATAATCAGCAGTGGAAAGCGCAGGTTGTCTGAACCTACTTCAGTCGAGCACCTGTCTGCCATAGCTGTTCCTTCAACTGAGTGCTGCACATCATGGGCTCTGTCTGTGAGAGAGAAATCCAGGTGCTTGGTGTCCTTGCATGACATGAAGTTTTGCATGTAGATCGATTTGAAATGTTCCTCTTGTTTACATAATTTGCATAATTTAAAAGATAATGTTGCCAAACTTTGGTAAATGTTAATGTTCAAAACAAAAAATCTCCACTACATGTAACTTTCCTTCCTCTGGATCAGTACGTGGCATATAATCCCAGCCAGTGGTTGTACCTGTTCCAGTGTCAACTGCCATGTGCTCTGCTTCAAGGGGGAACTGGTCTTTTGTGAATTTTTTGTACATAAGTATTTGTTACAAACATTTTAGCAAATGCTTTCGATTTCTCTTAACTTGCTTGTGCATATCTTGGCTGGCATTATAGAAATTAGTGCTAATGTTATTTCCTTAGGGGGATTGGAAGGGGAGGGATGAAGTTGTTTTTTTTTTTTTTGTTTTGGCTTTTTTTTTTTAGTTTGTGTGGGGAAAAATGATTTATGTTGAATGTTTAGTTTTTCCTCTGCATGCTACATCATATGTTGTGGGAACTATAAGAACCTTCATACTATACGAATACAAAATAAAATATTTGAACCTTGGCTGGGGTGCTTCAGTACTCACCTAGACCTTTCCTGTTGAATTTAAAGCAGCTCTGCGCCCTGCCCTGAAGATGAACGCCTGCTGTTCCTAGTTTTTGTCTCCTCTTTGAGGATAAAGATTTATGGAAAAACTGTACAGGGTGGAGACAGTCCCTGAACACTTCCAGGCTTCATTTCAGTGTTTCAAGATCACTTACCTATTTTTTTTCTTAAGTGCATCTGGTTCTCTTTGCTACATGTCCAAATTGGATAACCTCCCTTGTCTGGCATCCTACTAAATTCAGAATGATTGTGGTAAGTGGAGCATGGTTTAAAAAAAACAAAACAACAACAAAAACAAACCCCCTGACCTTAATGTAGGTGGGAATGAAAGGCAGCTGCTCCCTCAAGGAAAGGTCTGAGACCTCTGCTGGTGGCAGCCATCCTCCCTGTGGCAGGTACGTCCTTCAGAGCAGCCCTTTGCTGTTGCTCTTGTCACAGTTGTTCGGGCCTGCTGTGTGCTGGCCTCTCGCTTTCTACTGCTTTTGGTCAGTGTCAGTACGCACCTGCCTTGGGATAAAGACTGGGTTACTTTTGTGTGTCCCTGCCTCACTCTCCCCTTATCTTTCAAGCCAACTGAGGTAAGTGACATAAGCAACGAGCAGAAAATGAGCTAACCAAGTAAGTGTGCGGTTTTACCTTGAGCTGCTCAAAATGGACATGCTTTCCCCTACACAGCTCTGACTGCTGGGAGATGTATGTTTAGTAACTTAGCAAGTCTACATCTCTTAGCAAGCGAAGGCTTGAATCAGTTTGGGCTGTACTAATAATGCCATAATACAAAGCGCTGGCTGCACTGGAAATTCAGACATGGAGAGAAATACTTACCCAATTTGCTCGTGTCTTTGATAATCTCATTTCAGTCTTAGTTCAAACCTAAACAGAATTATTTTGCAAGAGACTTGGTAACAAGTTTGGCTGGCAGGATCAGGAGAAAAGGACCTGTGTTTAAGTCAAATTCAGACTGTGGCTGGGCTCTGTCATCTCTCCCCCTGCTCTGTTGCATGCATGTAGCAAGGAGGAGACCCCGCACTGACAGCTGGCTGTGTTCTGGTACACTGGCAAGTATTTAACTGGGAGGCTCTCAGCTTTGCTGGGCTGCCCTTACAGATCATTTGTGAGAAAATAAAAAAATGCAATCTGTATAGGTGCAGATTCTAGGATTAAGTTCAAATACACCATTTACCTCTTTGTCATCTTACCATTTGTGTGGGATGCATTGTCCCAGCGGTAGCAGAGTCTTGTTGGGCAGCCTGCTGTTGAACTTGGCATTCCAGTTGATGCTTCCTTTTTCCAGGAAGACGCTGATCCATGAGCACTGAACTATGCTGATTCCTTTAAGCTCAAACTCAAAAGCCTTTCCAAATTCCTCACAGTCTTCAGTACTTTGGTGTTCAGAAGGTCAGTAATGAAGCGTAGTTTTGTTTGAGGATAAGTTTAAGTAAAATCAGGTACCCATACTTCTGATACAGACACAACCAATTTAAAATAACTTTTAATGACTATACAGAAATTAGACCACACAAACAGTCCTGGTTTTCTTCTGGGCTTCCAAGTCAAGCAGAGGACTGAGTGCTTGTGTGGCTCCAGGCCCCTCCTGTGTATGGAAACCACACTGCCCAGTCCCAGTCCTTGGTGGTGCAGCTCAGAACCTTTCAGCTGCTCGGCTGGCCACTGCCCGAATGTTGCCATAGACTTTTGATGGAGGACTTCCTGCGGAAGAAAGCACAAATGCAGTTGGCAAGCAAGGTAACATATGTCACAGATGTTTTCCTCTCGTGTCTATGTTAAAAGGGGAGAAATAAGCCCCTGGGTGAGAAGGATGGTCAAGGTTAGCTGGCCTCTACTGCTGCAAGTGTCTGCTGTTGGTGGGGGTTGCCCCCTTTGGCTTTCTGGACAGTGCATTCAAAATAGCTCCTCGGGGAATGCTGCAGCTAAAGCAAAAAGCTGAAAAATCTTCCTTCTGCACCATGGAGAGGGTTTTGGAGCCAGAAACCAGGCCCAGGTCTCCCTGCTTTTTCCCAAACCCTTCTTGTAAGGGCAGCAAGACAAGTCCTAGGAAGCTGCCTGCTCCAAACTTAAGGTAACCAGGCACACCAGGGAAGGTGGCAAGACCCACAGGAAGCAGCATCTCAGACTGCGAGATCCATTTATATGTAATGGAGAGGGTTAGGTAACAGGACTTACCTAAAATTAGATTGCAAATTGCTGTTCGTGCCATTTTAATGTTCTGGAAAGATCCCAAAATATGAATTTTCCTGTAAAAAGCAGTCAAAGTAGCATTAGTTAATAGGAAAACACCTGCCTGTGATTACACAGTTAATAGAGCATCCAAGTTGGAGGTGAGAGATGAACATGGAATTTCAGCTGAGCACCCTAGTTCCTTTTCCACAGTTGTAATTAAAAAACCACAAATGCTCAGAATTGGCAAACCTACCACACAGAACCTGTGCTCTTCTAAATCCTTTACAAAAGAGATTTACAATTTGCAAACTTTAGGAGAAAAACATGCTTGCAGGGTTGGTGGGTTCAGCTTTGGTTAGTTGTAACATGGAGTTCTTACGCTGTGTAGAATCACTCAATTGTAGGTGCGCTGGTGACATAGCCATTGCTCTCAAAAGGTCATATAAATACTCAAAACAGTGATTAAAAATAAAAAATCATTTGTCTTACAACAATTACACTACAACAGTTTCAAAAAATTCAAGTTGCCTTTGTTCCTGGAAGAGGACGTGAATTAGTTTAGGGACCGTGCCCTGCCTCGAAGGAGGGAAGTCCATACTTACGCGTCAGCAAGAACTATTCGTGTCCTGGTTACGTTTTCTATTGTGAATTTTGTTTTTCCGCCTTTCCCTGCTATTCTCCCTATTGCTCTTGACAGGTGATCTCCTTTCAAAGGCTTGACTGAAACAAGAATAAGGCACTCAGTAAGACAGTGGTGGTGCGTGTTTCTGCTCCTCTTGTTGAAATTACTGGGAACAACTTGTTTTAAGTAATACAAAAGCAACTTTAGGTGAAATACACATATATATCTATATTTGCCTATATGACTGGAAGTGAAAATTGCATCCAGTGGTATGTGACCATGGGCATCAGAGAGAAATTCTCATACCGAACTGCAACGGAAAGCATTCTCTTCCTTACTGAGCAATCAAGGTTGAGAGGAAAGAGTGCACACAATTAACACCCAGAGAAATGAAGCAGATCCCATTCAGGTGCTGCTCTCAGTCCTGGTAATACAGGAAATAACAAATGTGCCTGCTGCCTAATTCCCACCCCTCGCTGTTAGGATAGCAGGAAGAACGAAGCCCATTCTGGTTTGAAAATGGAGTGGCTGTATTCCCCAAAATGCTCCGTGTCACCTTGTGAGTTTAAAACAACGTTTACACTGTGACAAGAAAAATCCAATCAACCTGACAAAGCAACATGCTTTTAAGGCTGAAGGTTTTGGTGGGGACATGTTACACAAATGACAGCCCTTTCAAGCTGCCTGTTCCTAGACAGCAACTCTCTGTACTGGCACAGAGGTTCTCCTGATCCCTGGGGATAAATGACACAAGTGGAGTGGGGGGAAACTGAAAAACATATTCGCAGATGGTACAGGCAACTGCTTGAGTGCTGCAGCAGCAATTACTTACCGTCTGTAACTTCAAACGATTCTAGGAAAAGATCGTCTAATCTGATGAGAGCAAGAGCATCCTAAAATATGAAGAGATTTGTTGTCAGCACGAGTGTTACAGTACCGCAGCAGAGTTGCAAGCTGGTATGTTTTCCCTACCCATATACACAGATGTCATCAGTAGTATTGCCCCACTTAACGTATCAAATGATAGTCAGCTGAAGTTAGGTCAGCTATCTCTTCAAAAGCAATAGAAGCATTTGTCTCTGTGCAGAGAACCCTACGAAGGCTCAGGACCCCCCACGCTCACCGCAGACCCACCCATGCTGGTGAAGCAGGTACAACGAGCAGCCCGTACAATACTACAAAAAGTGATTTTGTTTTCTCCAAGTAAGTGTTGAGTTTTGAACAGACTGATGTTACTGACTGGGACTGAAGCAAAATGGACAGTTTCTACATATGCAGAGCACCTCAGAGTCAGATAAAATACAATTTCCTGCTTGCCTCTCACATACCATTACATAGTTCCTCCATTTCACAATTTTCCTTATGTGCTGTTTGAAGATTACCTTTTTAATCTGCATTAGCTTAAGAAGCTAGGCTTCCACTCCGGTCAATTTCAAACGAATTTATTTCTAGAAAGCCACCTAAACCACTTCCTATTTTCATTTCTTTCTTACTGTCATTTGCAGAAAGACCAAAGGCTTCAGGCAAGCAAATTCAAGCAATCTCACGATTGAACTACGGGGAGACTCACCTCTACTTGAAACCCAAGTATAAATGCTTTCACAAAATCAGCTGCTTTCGTCAGAGCACTGAGATCCTTTGTCTCTTGACATGTCTGCAAGACAAGAAGTTGTTTGCAAATTAAATTAAGACCATTCAAATAGGATCAGGACTTCAAAAATCTGAGAGATGAAGTCTAACTGTTAAAAAGCCACATGTAGGTAATGCTCCTTTATTGGGTTTTACTCAAAGACCCAAGCGATAAACTTTGTGCTGCCTTACGATGTTGACCCTCAAGCACAAGAATGCACCAACTACCAGAGCCTGTGCTGGGGCAGGGGGGGGAGGGAAAAGAGAAACTGCTGAAAATCCCCACTGCCAGTCACCAAGGAGAACCTTTTCTACAGGAAAAAAAACAACCCAAACAAACCAAAAAACCCCAAACTAAACTGCAACGAAGAACAGCAGAATAAAAGAGAAGGATGGCAAGAGACAGCTTGAGGAGGGAAAGTTATTTTAATGACAATACCCTAAAGATCTTTTAGAATCATAGAATGCTTTGGGTTGGAAGGGACCTTTAGAGGGCATCTAGCCCAACCCCCTTGCAGTGAGCAGGGACACCTTTAACTGGATCAGGTTGCTCCAAGCCCTGTCCAACCTGGTCTTGAATTTTTCCAGGGATGGAGCCTCCCCCACCTCTCTGGGCAACCCATTCCAGTGTTTCACCACCCTCATCATAAAAAATTTCTTCCTTAATTTCTTCTTAGCAAGTGATTAGAAACATGGACAGGTTCAACAAAGCATATGGGACAGGAGAAACAAGATACTTGGAACAGGAGCAAATCGACCCAACGCATCAGCAAGTGTTGGACTGTTTAAGTTTTATATTTTTCTTCCCTCCCCTGCCCCAAGCAGAGGCCACAGGATTTGCTGCCGTGGGCATTTTTTTCAGCTCATGTTCCAAAACCGGGTCGCAGCATTCCTCTGCTACCAGTGGAAAAGTTTGCGCACAACTGCATTTACAGATCCTAACAGGGAGAACTGAGAAAAGAGCAGTCTTTGAAGCTCTAAGAAAATAATTAAGGAAGACAATTATGTTCATGTCTGGAATGGATAAAAGGTATTCTGAAACGTCAGTTGCGGCTTCCATGCCACGTCACAGAAATGACAGAAACGCTGGTCAAAGTTTTCAGTTGTTTTATACTCGTGATAGATACAGGCAAAATTCAGTCAGCTTGATCAAGAACACAACCACCTGCTTTTCCACCAGACATCGTTCTGTATCCAAACATGGTGTTCAAATCCCAGGCTTTTCACCTGTGTAGTTACTCAGTGGAATTGCGAGAGTGCTCCTGCTCTGCCCCTTCCTTCCTTCAAGTTATTCCTAGGGAAGCGTAAATAAGGGATAGGTCTGTTGCCTTTCCTAAGAAGCTGGCTAACCTGTCACTAACGACACAATTTTTTTCCTCTAGTTGCTACCATCAAAGCTGTGACAAGATTTCAAGGCTAGGAAGCAAAATTCCTGTTGGTGTCTGTATTTTCACCCTTACGTTATAAAATCTCCGACACCAACATCGCTAATACAGTAACTGGTACGCC
Organism: Egretta garzetta; assembly: GCF_000687185.1. Taxonomy (NCBI): domain Eukaryota; kingdom Metazoa; phylum Chordata; class Aves; order Pelecaniformes; family Ardeidae; genus Egretta; species Egretta garzetta. The sequence goes on from NW_009260187.1 coordinate 132,702, forward strand.
GAAGGCACAGCGTGAGCTTTGGACATACAGTTAAAAACGGCAAGTCTGAATATTCCGGCGAGGGAATAAGACTGAAGAATCTACAAGATTTACAATTGTGTATCGGTATCCATACCCGAAGCTATTTCAGTGCAATCCATTAAAGAAAAATCACAAGCTGTTAAACCCCAGGCCCTTATTTTCTGCCTCAAACCAAAGCTGTTGGAAGATTTGGTGGCCCCCTCAAAAAACACTGTTAACTCAAAATTGTCACGTCAGTACTTAGTAGCCTTAAATATCTGGAAAGCATTACATTCCAAAATCATACCTAACACAGAGACTAAGATTCTTCTGTAACTCTTGGGTACGTAACTTTCTCCTATAAAGAATCTACACGCACCCCCACAGCTTATGGCTGGCCCCTTCTAGAAGAGATTAACCCTTCCGAATTTCACTCACACCAACCACTTGTTTCTAAGCAGCACCCGACAGACTGTGAGGGGTTTCTGCGTAGGTGAAACTACGGGGTTTCCATTTTCCCAAGCGCTACAGAGCACTCGGAACTCGGAACGCCTCCCGAGCCTTTAACGGGCGGCCCAAGCACGCGGGTGAGGAGAGGCGCTGCCTCCCGGGGCTCAGCTGGGACAGCGGGAGAAGGAGCTCTCTTTACCTTGATTTCGACGTTTCTTGTTTTCAAGTTAAACCTGATCTGAAGTTGCAAGTGCTCCACGACAGGCGTGAATATCTTCATCCAGTTCTCCTTTAAGGGAGTGTACCTGTTGGCCGGCACGGGAACCTTCCTGATTTCGCCTTTTCCGACCTAGCGGGGGGCAGAGCAAGGGGGGTGAAGGAAGGGGAGGCAGAGCACCGGACACGCCGTTCCAGGGGCCAGAGGGCTCGCTC
>NW_009260187.1:134334-152996 GCF_000687185.1 Egretta garzetta
GAAAAACCCGCCACGACATCGGGCCTGCTTTGCGTGGTAATTTCGGTAATCCCGTCGCTTCTGCCGCTCCGTTTCCTCACGCTAGCCCTGGCCTGCGATCCGTGGCTGCTTGTCGTGGTTTGCCTTACGGGGAAAGCCGGAGGCTCTGGCTGCGTTTGGGGTTTTGGGGGGTTGTTTTCTTTTTAGCTCAGACTGGCTTTCGGGGATTTGCTGCTTTTCAGGGGTAAGGGCGCCGCGGGTGCACCACGACCCCCGGGGCCGCAAGCGAAGGGTGTCCCGCGGCTCCGGCCCCTTTCCCCGCCTGCCAGCGGGGCGCTGGGGGGGCTGGGGCCCGCTCCGCCTTGCACTTGCGGAGCGTAGGGACAGCAGCCTCGTCCGTACCGTTGGCGAGCTGAGGTGAGAGGCGGCTTTAAGACCACTAAGCTGAAGTCTGCCTCTCTGGGCGCAAACACAGCGTGTAATTTGCCTTCCACAGCGTTTTGGCTGTATTTTGTGCCACGCGTCCTAAGCACGTTTCACTGAAATCAGCCACCCGTGGACGCTCACCTGCTGCCGCAGTCTGGGGTTGTGTTGCTTTTTTCCATGTGCTAACACAGAATGTATCCTTTTTTTTTTAAAAAAAAAAAGATTGAAAAGGCTAAACCTATAAAATGTGGAACTTTTGGTGCTACGTCTCTGCAGCAAAGATACTTGGCTACAGGAGATTTTGGTGGAAACCTTAACATATGGTAAGCACGGATATTCTTTCAAAGCTTTTTCGCTTGATGTCGTTATGTGTCTGAACTGATGTTGCTGCATGTGGCTGGCTTTTCTGTAAAATGCTGCCAGTGCTGCACAGGACCCAACCATAAGCTCGGAATGTGCCTGTTTTGTAAAAACAATGTGAATTTTGCAAAATTCAGTGCTGTTTCACTTGCAACTTCTGTGTGCAGCTACAAAAACCCGTTAAAGCTCTGCTAGGTCCTCTTCTGAAAAGAGTCTTTTGCATGGATGCATGAGTACAAATAAGAGGTTGTGTTCAACCCAAATCTGATGTCTAGATTAAATACACATTTTTAATCTTAAATTTTTTTTTTAGGTCCCTGAATCATTTGTAGAATTGATCTGTATAGGTAAATTGGTTATCAAATACGGTTACAGGGTAAAAAAAGGGTTGTTGTTGGTTGTTGTTATTGCTGTTATTATTATAATTATTATATTTCCCTTGCCAAGGAACTGTTGGCTCCATTTTGGTAGGATAGCGAGGATGACAGGGATCAGTCACTAGTTGAAATTCAAAATAAAATTCTGAAAGATTCTTGAAGGGTGAGAATCAGCAGGACAGAACTGTGAAATCCCCAGTTTGATGCAGCCTTCACCTGAAGTTGAAGAGCAGTAGTCAGAGCTAGGTGGGGATTGGTGAATACGGTCGTTTTATTTACTTACTGAAAGTAAAGCTAACAGTACTATTTTGATCTGTAGCGTGATTCATTTTGAGCCCAGCATAAAAATTGGTTCTTAAGGGTTGCTGTGGTGAATCCCTCAACTGCCTCTACAAACAAGGAAGTCCAGAACGGAGCAAAAACTTTCAGAGCAGTCTAAAGCCGTAGACAAAGAAGGAATCGGTCAAAGACTCATGGTTCTTAATGGTGATACCCCTATTTTGTTCCCACTGTTAATCTGAGTTTATATCATTTGTGCTCAAGTTTCCTCTCATTTTTTTATGAATCCTGGGTGTCAAGGAAAATGCCGTATTATCTGTTCTTTTCTTTCTTGCCTAGGAATTTAGAAGCTCCTGAAATACCAGTGTATTCTGTGAAAGGTCATAAGGAAATCATAAACAGTATAGATGGCGTAGGTGGCTTAGGAATTGGGGAAGGTGCACCAGAAATTGTGACTGGCAGTCGAGATGGTGAGTTAGTGAACTCTGAAAGTCTTTTCCGTTATTGTGAGAAAGCAGCCTGCAAGCTTCGATGGCAGGGTGCCATCCGCCATCTGAACTAGTTACAGATCCCTTGCAACTAGTTCTTCATACACTGCCTTTTGAATCTTGTGTGGGATAAATTTTCTCTAATCCTTTTAGAAGCTGTAGATAAGCAGAAGATGCTGCTGCCCCTGAGCATGGGACAGAAGGAATACACAGCAGGATAAATGCAAAATATCAGCTAGAGAAAATATGTCCTTAACAAGTACTTTCACTTTATTTGGTTTTATTTTTTTTCAATCCGCTAAATGCAGTCTGGCTTTCTGGAATTGAATGAGATGCTCCTGTGTTTTGAATGATCAGGCTGAAAAGCAAAGGCCTTCCCTGGGCAGATGAATGCAGCGTGACAGCATATCCGTAATACAAAATCCATTGTCCTTCTTTCACAGGAACTGTGAAGGTGTGGGACCCGAGACAGAAAGATACTCCTGTCGCTAATATGGAACCCGTCCAGGGGGAGAGCAAAAGAGACTGCTGGACCGTAGCATTTGGTAATTTATCAGATTTTAACTGTTCCTCCCTCTAATATGACCGTGCTTTGGCAAGCATCAAAGTATTTCAGGATGCTATGGAACAGTTTATTTTGTATGGACTAATCAGTAGCAGGTTTTGCTTTTCAACAGCATCAAGTTTATTTGTTTTTAATGTGTTTCTCAAAAGAAGCCAATTTTGTGATGGCTGGGTTTTGGACTCAATTCTCTTACAACCTTTGGTCAATCGTTTCACAGATTATCTGTGCAAGCTTTATTTCTGTGTCCAGAATGCAAAAACGGTATATCCAGCTGCGTTGTCCTGCGGGAGCATAAGCGTTGTAGTGCACAAGGAACCAGTCGCTGTTGTAGCATAGTTCCAACTATCAAGCATTAAGGCATTAATTTAAGAGAAGATCCTTGAAGCTAAGAGCTAATTAAAGACAATGGAGATGCTTGATGTGTGCTCTGCGTTTTTCCTATGGAGAGAACAAGCTGCTTGTGTTCTACAGGAGCTGGTATTTCTGGATTAGCTCCATTTTTGCCTCTGGAGTCAGGGAGTGAGTATTACAAACTGCTAATAAGTGCATGGATTATAGTAACAAAATTGGTTATAGTTACAAAAGGAGAGGATGTTTCCTGGCAAGTTAGGTGCAACTGTAATGCACATTGCGATTGATATCTTTGTCTTCTGCTTTGACGAACGGAGAAAAAAGTGGCTTCATATTTTCTTCAGTTTTTGTTTGAACTACTGAAGCTCGAGCCAAGGCCAGGTTCATCTTGAACTACGTGCTGTGGGCTAACTTCTTTCAGACACTGATGTGCTTCCCTGATCCACTCAGCTGAGAGTTTTTGGTTCTGCATCTGTCTAGTGATGGCCATGGTAACACTCCAGGCCTCCATATGGGTCTGTGTCTGCAGAAAAGTCTTCTTGATCCACTAACATCTCATGCCTGAGGGGTTGGTTAGGGAACTGCTTTCTGCCGCAGTGCTGTCTGGGGAGCGTGGTTTGTGGCAGATGAAGATTTAGAGAAGGAATGTATTTGTATAGGTTTACAGGAACAGCGTGCAGTACTTGGTCTGTGTGGTTTAGGCAGTACTTGGCAGAGGGAATAAGAATTTTGTTCATGGCTTTTAAAAGAGGAAACAGACTGCTGCTTTTGAAGCTGTATTTTCCAAACCTTTCAGGTTTGAAAACCAGACTTTTCATTAAACCTTAATATCCCAATAGTAATATTTTTCTTGTGTAAATGTTAAGTTGAAATTGCAGGCTTAGGAGGTCTGAAATGTACAGACTAAAGAGGGTTTCTGTGTTGTGATTAATTCTTTCTCTGTGTCCAGGCAATGCTTACAACCAAGAGGAACGTGTTGTATGTGCTGGGTACGACAATGGGGACATCAAACTGTTTGACTTAAAAACCATGTCGCTACGATGGGAGACCAACATTAAGAATGGGGTAAGGAAACTATAAAAGTATTTTTCATTCCAGCTCCTGTACAGGATGGAAAAACTAAAAGGACTCTACCTACCTGAAATTTACCCAGAAGACATTGCTGCTGTGATTGTACCAAGGAGTCGTTTAAGTTCACCAAACTGTACCCCTCAAGTTCTTGGTCTGGATAGCATGGGGTATTTTTCAGTGGATTCATGTTTTCAGATAATTTTGTTATTTCCAAATTGTTGATGTTGTCACTGTAAAAATAACCAATGATTAATATGTATTTAAAAATCACAAAACCCTAATTTTTTTAGCAGTGGCTAAATTTCAAGGCTAATTTTTTTTTAAATATATTTCCAGGTTTGCAGTGTGGAGTTTGACAGAAAAGATATAAATATGAACAAGCTAGTGGCCACGTCGCTTGAGGGAAAATTTCATGTTTTTGATATGAGAACTCAGCATGCAACCAAAGGGTTTGCTTCTGTTTCAGAGAAGGTATGGGGAAACAGAGAATTTCTTAATAAGAGACAAACTTTTTGACTATGTGCTGTCCGAGTGCTACAGGTCTAAAACTCTTGTCTTCAATAGGTAGTAGATGCCCAGGTTACTGGGGCACAAGCTGTGGGGTAGCGTGGCTGGTGTGGCCCCAGGTGGCAAGCCCTGGAAGGGTCCTTGTGCATCCAGCTGCCAGCACTTACCCGGGTTTCCTCCCTTTAATAACCTGATATTTGGGCTTCTCTGGTCTTTGGGTCCTGTAGCAGTTGCGCCTCTGTGCGCTCAGCTGTGCCCGTAGTCTGGGAGTCATGATTATCAGAGGCTGTATTAAATTGTGATGAGCATGCAGATTCAAATCTTAAATATATCCCAGCCCAAAGCAAGCCCTCTGCAAATGCTTTGCATCCTGCAGTCACCAGACCTCATATGAGACACAGAAATCATTATTTTTCTGCAGAACCAAACATACTGGGATTGGGATATTGAGAGTGAGTGAAAGGATATATAGGAGAGACTTAGTGGTCTGGAGGCCGTTAAATACAGAGAATTCTTAGAACATCTCTTCTTCCACCTGTGACCACTGCATTAACTAGTTTAAGTTCTTTATAAAACAGTTGGGTAGGTGGGGGTTTGGGTTTTTTGTGAACAAAATCTGATGATAATTAGAGAAAAGGAGTTTCTGTGGGGAAGTTCTCCAGGACTGCCTAAATTAGGAAAAGCTGAGTTTCAATTTAGTATCTTTAAATTACTATTTTCCATACAACCATTCAAAGCAGATAAGATGTTGGAAGTACTTTGATTAGATAACACAGAAGTATTTACTGAATTAGTGTTTGTAATGATCTAAATATGAAAATGGAATTTCTTATTTTTCATTGACTGCGTTTAAGCTTCTCCTTCTGGATGTTTTCAGACAGATACGTATTAAGTCAGAGTACGTGTGTTGAGGTTTTTCCCTAAGTGATTTCTTTTGCTATGTGACCTTGCTGTTCCCTGGCTGAGATGTAAATTTGAATTTTAGATTTTTTTTTTTGTTGTGTTTGCATGGTGTTTGTGGTAGATTATTCCCTTCCAATAATGCTTTTAAAAGATGTCAGACATTGAAATTAACCTTGTGGTGACTGTGTCACCCAAGAGCCTGAGAATCCTGCAGTTCTAGAGCAGTTCCTCAAGACATGCTTATGCAGCTGCTTTACCTCTCTTTAACCTTGCTCATGTGGTGGCCAGTCCTGAAGAAGGTGAAGTACTCGTGAGTGGTAGCCTTGGTAGAGCTGCTGCCTCATCCCTGTGGAAGAATGGGGGGTGTTGGGGGCCTGACTTGGCTTCTCCTGTGTGGGAACCGGCCGCTTCTGTGGCAGCAGGTTGCAAGGCTGGAGGAAGGGAAGGTACCTCAGAACGGACATTCCAGTATCCACCATGAGAAGGCTGGGTTCTCTTCATACAAGTGATTGCTGTTTAAGATTCTATGTCCTTTCTTGTGAAGCTGAGCCGTAACTGACTTCTATACCGTGCTGATTATTTTTTTATTGTGATTATTAGGCGCAAAAATCTACCATATGGCAGGTTCGGCACCTACCACAGAACAGAGATATATTTATGACAAGTGGAGGAGCTGGCAGCCTTCATCTGTGGAAATAGTAAGTGATTGCTCTCCAGCCTGCAACAGGGGGAATAAGAAACGAACCATTTATTGTTTTAAGAAAGAATCTTCCTGAAAATGATGAGTGGGGTCTTGCTTCCAACCTCAGAATATCTAGTTAAAATTACTGCTTATAAATGCAGTAGGAAAGGGTGAATTCAGTGTCAGTACTGGTCTGGAATTCTGAATTAATCCCTAAAAGTGACAACAGCACAGGTGAATTTTGCCCTTGTGACTTTTCTTAACATAATCGAGGTCTAATTATATCCTCAGTTAACGAGGTGATAAATGGAAGAAAATAATTTCTTAAAATTCTCATACAGTAGCAGTTACGTCTGAGAAGAATATTGAAAGTCTGGACTTTTAATGATTCTTAAATTTACATCTTCTTACATTACAAGGAAAAATAATCATTGTAAAAAAATGAAGGGCTGTAGGAGAGAGGTGTCAGGATTCAAAACTTCCTGCCTCGTTTTTTCTCTCATGAAATATTTAGTAAATATGCAGTGTGGATATAGCTGGATGTGATTATTCCTTAATTTCAAGACATCTGTTGGCCTTATTTTGAGAACAGAGGAAACCCTTCTGTGTTCTTTTTAGAGTAGAAAGGATAATGTATTTTTATCAGTGGATTCTTAAGTGCATTGTTTTCCTTCTTGCCAGTGAGTACCCAGCTCAGCGCTCGAAGAAGGATTCTGAAGGAGCCGAGATGGGGGTGGCAGGTTCAGTCAGCCTCTTGCAGAATGTCACTCTGTCAACGCAGCCAATTTCTAGCCTAGACTGGAGCCCTGACAAAAAGGGACTGTGTGTTTGTGGTGCCTTTGACCAAACTGTGAGGGTGCTGATAGTTACAAAGCTTAACAAAGTTTGACAGGAAAACTAGAATTCCTGAGGAGAAAGCAATACAGTTTGCAGTCTGTAAATAAGAGAGGGAGAGCCCTCTTGTTTCTGATTTAATTTCTCCCTTATTAAAACTGGATTAAAGAAATAGAAAACAGATCTTTCTATTGAAAGTTCAGACACATGCAGTTAGAGTTGTTTGATTGTGCTGCAATGACTTGACGTTGCCTGGGCACAAAACCTTTACCTTGTAGAAATGTGAATTTACATTTAAAATGAAATGTGCCTTTGTGTTAATGCAACTTGTAACTTCAGAAATCACTTTAAATTGTTTGTGTGCAGTTTAATCACAGTGCAAATCCGCTCACACTTGTTAAATGGTTTGGCTTTTTTATATATAGTATTGTCCATATGCATTCATGCAATGCAAACTACCTGATACTCCCTCACAGAAACTTTGTGTTCTTGGATATATGATTGAGAATGTTTGTTAAAATGATTTAGGGTTCTTTAATACACTATAGAAGCTATACTGAGTGCTGAAATATTCAGGCTTAATGGAATAAGCTTTTGATTGAAGATCATATTGAAATTAAACTATTGAGCAAAATGCACTGTTTTATTATTTTAGTTTGGTTTTGTAACAAGTTTTTATGTTTTTGTTTTTATATGTGTCTGTAACTTGGTGTTCTACAAGTAAAATTATATGGAGTGTTGTCTTAATATGAACAAAGTATATTTTTCAAACCTCTAGCGATTTAGAGAAGGAAGGTACTTGTATAGGTTTACAAGAACAGTGTGCAGTGCTTAGATAAAACATAACTCATTTTGCTACAAAAGTATTAAAACTTACCTCTGTTGTGAAAAACAGGTAGCCAAAGTACTGTCTCTCTTTTTTTTTTTTAACAGATTCAGTATTTCTTCAAAACTCAATGTGACAAAGTAGCTTTGTTACTGTAGTTTCACCTGAACTTCTCTTTGTGATTCCCCTTATCTCCAGTGTTTTTCTTTTCTGATTTTACCAGTGTGTGCTGCTGCCAGATCTCTTTAGCAGGCACATCCAGTTACTGTCCCCTATTTGTGGATGTGTGGTGGGGGCTTTCTTAATTTCAGTAAGCTCTAACGATTTCATTTATCACCCCTTTGTCCGATATTAGCTTTCAGCTGACTTGTATGTGCATATGCAAGTTTTAGGTAAAAGTATTTAACAATTTCTGAAAACAGATTATGATAGAAAAATGTCAGCTTTTTCCTGGTTAATGACCAAGAAGCCCCTGTGTGGCCATTTGCAAAGAATCTCTGTTTTCTTAGGCTTGAGAATGAGGAATTGGTATTTGACAAATTCAGGTGAGTCACCTGCACTGCATCAAGCCTGACCTTCCAGAGGCTGCTCCTGAAAACTAGAGGCTGCTCTGTAGAGAGAGAGGAGCCAGGGCCTTATATCTGTACTGGTCCTGCCACCAACTGGTGCCCAAGCAAGATGCAGGTGGAAGAGGAAACAGCCAAACACTGAAGGTTAAGGTAGGGGAAGTGGCAAATGGGGGAAGCAGTGTGGAAGCCAGTAGAATGGGAAGCTGGGTTGAAAGGGGAGGTGAGAAGCTGTAGCAGAAGGGCAACACTAAGGCTGCAAACCTGGCACTTTGTGATGTCCTCAGGCTCAGACTTTTTCTCTGATCTAAGATTCCAGCTAAATAGAAGTGAGAGAGAACTCATTAGCTCCTGGGTATGTTAATTGATTAAACCAGCTGAGGAAAAAGAGAGCAGGCACCTGTGGCTAGAAGAGGCTCACAGGCTGTTACAGCTTAAATGTTGTGGAGTGGAGAAATCATTAATGCTTTTGTAGCAGAGAGGGGCCAGCAGGAAAATTGCAACAGACCACACACCCAGTGTGTCTGTGGAAGTCCATGGTTTTACTAGGTCAGCAATCTTCAGCTCTAGCCTGCCTTCAAATTTAGTCTCTCCTATCGTGTGTTCAGCAAGGGCCAGCAGGGATGAAAGCACAGTAACTCAGAGTAACAGGCTGGGAGGTATCTGAAACTGTAACATAAGTTTATTTCCAGTAGAGCAGCCCTTGGGTTTGACCAGTGGAATCCACCCCCCTGTGAAGGAGGTGTCTTGCTCCATGGCTTGGGACACGGAAGGTGCCCCAGCATAGCCAGAACACGGGGATGTCCTGGCGAGGAAGGTTCCCAGTGCTGTGGGCTGCCACCAGAGCTGTGAAGGCTCAGCCCGGCATTTCAAGATCCCTGAGCATGGGCTAACGAGGTCTGTCCATATGTCAAAAACGTGCTGTGCTAACCTCTGGTGCAGGTGTACATGCAGGTTTCACCCTGGCTTGGCAAGCAAATGGCAGGTTGTGTAGCATGTTAATGTGCATAGGTCTGTCTTCCCTAAGACTTGATGGTTTGCTTTCAAGTGTAATATTTAGTATATGATTTTTTTTGACACAATCCCATCTGCTTGTGTGCATAGCGTAATGCTGAGAACATTAAAATTTTAATGCTGAGTGTGTTAAAATCTGAAATTATTTTAAATTTTGTCCCTCTTAGGGTGCATCCCAGCAGGAGGGAATAGGGGGAACTACTGCTCTGCAGCTTGCTTTGAAAAGCTGGGGGTGTAGAGTTCAAAGAATCAATTCAAGTGCTTTGAGCCTAAAATGCACTGTTCAGAGATGGCCTCCATTAGCTTTGTGCTGCAAATAAAACATACTGACTGAAAGGTATGCTAGGCAGTGGAAATTGGTAGAAATACGTTTTCTCTCTTTAATAGCAATTCTGAATCAAGCTGAGAGTGAGGGAAGAAAAAGCTCTCGGTGTAGGTACCTGTGAGGGAAAACAAAGAATTTGGAGTGCAGGACTGGGCTCTTGGTGGTCTTTATTATGTACTTGGCATGCAGCAAAACTGTCCCTTCCTTATACCAACAACTCCAGGGAGAGCTCCTAGTGAGCCTACGTGATGGTGATACAAATTAGAGCAAGAACTAATAACACTTCTTAAAGCACCATGGGCCTCCAAAAGATGAAATGAGTGTTACCTCCAGGTATTTAATTTTGGGATTCATTTTATCTATTGTTTTGAAAATGAAGGAATGCATTTCCTTCATGAGTAGCTGGTTTCATGAAAATACACGATGGTTCGCATGGCAAGAGTTTGCAAAAAGACCTGGAGGGAAGTATAGATGAATGGTAGTGCTGTCCTTGCTCAGGAAAGGAAGTGGCTGTATCTGTGTACCTAAAAAATGAAAGATAGTTACTGGCTGGGAAGAAGAGCTGCTGCTAGTGCCTGTACTGTGCTGTATCTCCTCAACAGATTGGATTTCTGCTTCTCCCAGGCTGAACAAGAAACTTGAGCAGACCAAAAGCTGCCCGTGGCAGCCTAGCCTGCTCTATTTATAGTCCTTCCCCCTCTTGCTGAAGACTGGCACCTTGCCTCTGCAGCCTGGAGGCTGAAGAACTAAAGTGTGTTCTAAATAAAATCATAATGCATCAGAGATGAAATGCACAGGGCCAAATCCCCTCTGATGCAGCACCGAGGAGCACTCTGGAAAACCCCTGCCGTGCCCAGGACCAGGGAATGCTACCGGGTTTGATGGCTCCACCATGAGTGACCACATTTAACAAGTGTATCTGCTTGGCAGTTATCTCGTTTCCTGCGCAAACTACCCCTGTATGCTCATGGAAGAGAAAAATCTGTTTATGGGCATGGTTGCAGCCAGAATATAGGTACGTGTTACACAGTTGGGTGGTTTTGGTTTTGGTTTTTTTTTTACCAGGTGTTGCCCATATCCCCAGCTATTACAAATCAGGGTTTTTTCTTTCATATTAATACAGTTACTTTGACTTTCATCATTCGCACAGGTCGTTGAAGATTACAGACCTCCAAGGTTTCTGTGCAGGTAGCCTATATTTGGCCTATGGCATATATAGTTTTCATCAAACACACACAAAAAAATATTTACAGCTTAGCCATGACTTGGATTGAATTTTAAGCAAAGTAAGGCAAGCTGTAACTGTATGGGAAGCTATAATACAGTGTGCTGTCAACAACACCTATTGTCTCTGATTTTTTAAAGTTCAGCTGTGATATAGAAGGTATTCAAAACCAGAACTGGCAACAAAAGAGCCACGACAGAAGAAAGGATTGAGGAAAAAGTTCAGTAGTGTGCCAGCATTTGAGAATTTACCCAATGAAGTTAGGAACAGCTGATATATGAACTGTATTACTTATTGCTTGTGCTAAGATGGCAACTGTAACTCTGAAGAGCAGAGCTGAAGCAGGGAATAAATGGCAAACCTGTGCTGTTAGGGACATCATGGACAGAAGGAAGATGGGGAATTGTGTGGGGAAAAAAAGACACCTGTCCTCCAGTGATAGCTTCAGACACAGCAGATACAGCTTGCCAATGCAGTTCAGTTCATCTTCCCTAAGTTATTGCCATCAAATATACACAATAGCAAATAGGGATTATTTGGCTAAGCTGATTGATTTATAAGCATGAAGCTACTCACTTGTGGCCTGCATATTCATCACTGTAATAAAGTTGTCTAACTGTAAAGTCAGTATCGATGAACTGCCAGAAAATATGTTGATTTACTACTTTTTTTCAGTTATTAAGCCTGCATTTTCTTGCTCCTGATGCTGTTGGTGCTGATTTTTCAGTAGTAGGCACTCTGCATGGAAAACCTGCCCACTCTACAAAGAATCTCCAGATCAGTCTGTATGTCTAGAGCATGCATGCAAGATATTTTGCAGTAGCCAACGCAAGTCCTGCTGTTTTAGGCAAGGGCAGCTGTTAACTCAGGCAGGAGCTGAGCGCAGAATCCTTTTGTGTGCAGTGTAAAGCATGGCTATGGGTCTGCCTGTGGCCATGCAGGTTCAGCCCAGAGGGGAGACCAGATGGTATTTCTATGGAACTGGGCCAGAGCTATTTGGTGACTTGGTGTTGTTCTAGCCTTGGCTATAAAAGATTTTCATTCCTTGCTGGCCTTTTTGGGAGGACCTGCTTCTCGCCGCACAGCCTGTTCTTGCAGTGGCACAGCATTGTCCACAGAGGACACTGGAAGTGGGTCAGTGTTGCTTGGCAGCTGCATGAATATCTATGGTCTCAAGGGCAATGAGTAGCTGCCCTGTGCCCTGGCCTTCTTCCTCCTCAGCCACCAATAAGGCAATTGCAAGTGAAGAGGCAGAGAAGTTTTGCAGGACCCTGCAGCAAAGGGGATCACAGCACAGTATCTCTTCCCTATAATACTCTTCAGTGTTGTATTCTGAACTAGTTGATCTGGGCCAGCTAGCAACTGCCCCAATGAGTTGCTGGTGCAATTCAAGACCGTAGCATGAGCAGGAGCCTGCATGTGGCAGCCCTGCTTTGGAGACCAGCTCAATGTAACAGTATGGTCACAAGCTCTGCCAATTGGTTTCTGAGCCAAAGAACAAGCCTGTCACTGTTCAGCTTAGTAGTACAGCTACAGCCTCCGGGACAGATGTGTCTGTTCCAGTTTTCTCTACTTGCAAGAGATCTTCTTCCCTCCTGCCTGTACTCCCTGCCTCCACAATCTTAGTAAATCTTTAATCACCATCTCCCTATCTGCGGATGTGCAGAGAGCACTGAGCTGCAGAACCAAGTGGAGGCACCTGTAAGTTCCCTCCTCTACTGAGCTTGGCAGTAAAAACAGCCTCTGCAGAATGCACAAACTGGGGTTCCCGTCTCAGACCAATGGCTTCTTCCTCTCTTGTCAATGTGTAAGAGGCCACCCAAGGTTGCCAGCCTCTCAGGATATTTCCTAATCAGAACATTACACCCTGACCTTAAGCGTAGCAGTGAAGCTGTTTTTCATCACTACAAAAAGCCCCTCAGCAACATAAATAAAACAAGCACAGGCAAGCTCTCCTAAGTTGCTTGGGATTTTAAGGTTATGAAACATTTAAGATATTCTCTGAAACTAGAGGAGGCGTGGGTTGCAGAATGGCAGTAAAGCCCACAGAACTGCAGAGCGATCAAGACCTGATGGGACCTTTTTGTCTGGCAGTGATTCATCAATAGCAGCTCAGCCTGTTTACCAGATTGCATTGTATCAGTTGCCTGCTGTTTGACTGACATGTACAGTCTTGCAGGTGAAACTACTCTTTCTGTCAAGTAAATTACTGGTTAAGTCCCAGCTGCTTCCAGTTCCTTCTTGTACAGGAGGAGGCTGCTTACATTAAAATTCACCACTGGCAAAATTCATGTTTCATAAAATATCAAGGACCTGATTTTTTGTGTGAACGTCTCCATCAGCACAGAAATGCTACTTTGTCCTCACTTGCCACAGATGTGAATGACTACATGTGGTGCAAAGCCTAAGTTGTTCTTATTTCTGGATTTGCTGGGAGGTCTAAGGGAGCTGCACCTTCTTGCCCCTTCCTCTGTGCCACAGAGCATAATGGAACCGTGCACCTCTTCTCCTGCAGTTGTAGCTGTTTCTGGCTCTGATTATGCTGGGATGTTGCTCCAGCCCGTCCTGCATCTGTCTGCCAGAAATAATCCAACACTACCCATGTCTTCTGTGTACTAAAGGCTTTTCCCCCCTGCTCTTTTCATCTTTTGTTTATTGTTTAAGATTTCTGAGACAATCTTCTTATCAGTTATTTCCAGCTTGGAGCACCGTGAGGCTTAGGTTTCTAGGCAGCGCTGCAGCAACAATGAAAAATGACAATAAAAGGTAAGTGCAGCTAATGAAATCTGTTGAGTTCAGTTGCATCCCATGCTAAACCTTTCATTTTCTGAATCATCAATCCTCCTGCAGGGATGACAGAATCTCTCCTTCGTGTTTCTTTCTGGTGTAGCTCTACTGGGGAGGACTTTGTGGCCTGCTTAGCAGATGTCGGGGACAGACCTTTCCCGCTGCCTTGCAGAAGCGCGCAATGGCACAGGCTTGTGGCATCTTCATATCCGGCAACATTTTCCCTTCCTGACATTCACATTCCCTTCCTCCCACATCCTGCTGTTGCAGAGTGTATGAGAAACATAAGAGCAGCCACACTGGGATAGACCAAAGAGCCTTCCAATCCTGTATCCTGCCTCCTCAGGGGTCACATGCAGATAAATAAGTATAAAAAACCCCTTTAAAATGACAATCACAATTTGGGTCCTAAGTTTAATCTACTCCTAAGGTTGTCCTAGGCTTCCTTCTAAAATGAAGTTGTGATATGAAATATATGGTTCTATGGAATTTATGCACAGAAGCTAACAAGTGAGAAGGGTGGAATGCTAACGCACTTAGAAATAAACCTCAATTTCTAATACAATTTACTTCCATAATCTTAGTGAGAGAGACAGCTATAAAAAATTACAGCTTTACATACTAATTGGAAGAAATGCAATCTTAGAACAATATCAGAACAAATACTCTGCACATGGTAGATTGCTTTCAATTTATTTCTACAGTTTCCATATATAAATGCATATAACCTAATAGATATATCTACATTCAGCGAATAAAGCTTTGTATGTAAGTAACCAGATATAGTACCCAGCACCACATCCTGTCATTTAATCTAGTTGGCATGAACACAAGCTCTTTTGATCTGTACTAACTATCTTTATCTCAGTGTAGATCTCATCCCCCTTATCTGTTATGTTAAAAAAGCTTTAATCAGAGGGTTTAAGCTGGTCTTATTGAATTATACTGTTTTTCCTCCCTAAACCAAAGCTACATCAGGCTCAGTTTCCTTCTTTCCATGTACTTTTACATCTGTATTTTGATTAGAAATGTTATGTTTTCAAAAGGGAAAAAGAGTCTGTGTTTAGTAGGTTTAAAGTCATTCTAATTTAATTTGAGTGCAGAAAAAAAAAAAAGACATTTCCAGTGCGTTTTAGCTGAAAGGTGAGTCTAAGTTCACCTGGGTTTAGGCTGCCACATACGCTGTCCCCAACTCCAGCAAACTGTATAAATATGGAAAATTCTGGTGGTTACTGTTCTTTTCCACTGTCCTAAGTGCTACTGCTACAGTTTTTTTTAGCTCCTGAAGATGTGAGACATCCCTGTGGGTTAGCCTCAAGACTCTGTTCCCTTTCTTACCCTATCCAGTGGCTGGGGCACAAACCTGGCAGCCAGATAGCTTGCGGTCTCCTCCCGGCCTCACCATCTGCCTTGCAATAAATCACTGTGAACTCCCTACTCCTGCCCTGCCTCTCTGCTCCCTGCACATATCTGGTCTCTGCAGAATACAGGCAGACACATAAGTTACCATAAACATGCCATTGATCCAGGCAGCTGGCTGTAACTGTCCTTTTGCAAGTATCTGTCTTCTGATATGCCAGAGGAAACATCAGGTACTTGCCCCTCTTCCTTTGCAGGCAGGTACTGGTGAGCAGATGGATGCTCATGTTTCAGCTTACTTCTGCTACATCCTCTTCTGGTAACTTGCTGGTCTGCCCACACATGAGATTGCAAATTCATTAAATTACATTGCAAAGAAACAGGCCTCACAATCACAAAATGCTTATCCCAGAAATGCCTAATGTGGCTGAGGCCCTTCAGTCACAAGCGAACTACACACACTAACATCTCCCAAACTGGTCTGCTCGCTCTGACCTGGGATTTGAAAAGGTACTGTCTCATACTCCGCTTTGTAATGGCTTTGGCCATAACTTGACTTTAGACATGCTAGATCAGGAACCGTCGTGAAATGGTCTGCAGCTCACGTTACCCAGGTGCAGACTAACTCACTCTTGAAATAGTTTAAAATGTAAAGTTGTATAAGCTTAGACAAAAACATTTTAAACCCAAGCTACAGACTGACCCAAAGCAACACAGAATTTGTCAGTTTAGTTTTAACATAGCATAGCTGTATTCTCACTGCCTTAATCTCATTTAAGCCTGCATTGGTTTAGCATTTTCAGCATGGTTGCTGAATCTCTAGAGGTTTAAAACAGAGACAGAATAAAAAGGAATGTTCTCTATGTTTGGATGTACTGGCTTTCTAGTAGTTGATAGAAAGGGCTTGTGGTGGACACCTGATAAAAGTATCTACTTAGAAAGGTTGAATTATTTAATGAAGTATCTCTGCTGTTCTCATTAAGACTCACATTAAAAGGCCAAAAAGAGCGTTTAGTGTCAGAAGCAGCTGGACTTTCAGTCAAAGCAATTCTATTGCTTTATTTTCTCCCTTAGGATGACCGTAGATGCCTATCACAACCACCTTTTGCTTTTGGTCTGTTTTTGGCATCTGTATTTTTATTCTGCCAATGATTCGCTAACCCTTTTGTTACAAGCAGCTTCTAGCATCCTTCTTTCTATTCACACCAGGTTCACAGCAGAAGAATCTAAGCTATTTTTTTATTTACATTCTCTTCTATATGAGCATCTCCAAAAGCTTATTCAGTGGCATTGTTTCTGGAAGATGGAGTTAGCACAGCTGGGCTGTATGTCAGGCTGTGGTGCTTTGCATGACCTGGACTGTAAGCATAATGTTTCCAGTGAGGTCAAGACTACAGGATTTGGCCTCCATGTCTGTTCTGCAAAGAACATTGACTCCGCAGGAGTCAATACATAGTATGTACAATTAACGAGATACATCATAATAAAGGAGTAATTATGTTAAAGATGTCTGTCACTTTGACTACTTTGGAGAAAATATTCAGGATTGTTTTCTGTTGTTTTGGGAACAATAGAGAAAAATCAATAATCATTCATAGGCCTCTCAAATGAAATGGCTTCCATTAAGTACCAGATGGCAGTATAGTTTTTCTTGGATAGATTTTTGTATAGGTATCCATATATTAAATCATAATATATTTTCAGAGTGGCACCAGCATAAAACAATTGAATTTATATGAACTGTATCTCAGTCAGATTTTGTCTGGGATAAATGTAAATCCTTAACCCCTCACTCTCTGCTCTTGAAGACCAACTGAGCAACGCTGCCATTTTAAGCAGAAGACAAATGCTTATATACCTAGTAATCCTCTGAGTGAACTGCCTCAAGAAATTCCAAGACCTACGGCACTCAGTATAGGAACTCCAATTAACTGAAAAAAAGGATAAATCTGTAGCAGTTTGGAGTCAGTAGCAAATCTATAACAAATGTAAACCACTAGAAGGAGACAAAGAGCCACACTGTAGGACCACGAAATACTGAGTCCAACCTGTACTCAATTAACGCTATATGTGGTTGCAATCTTCTACAGAGCTAGTCGAATCTGAACATTGATCAGCATGTGTTGCATTTATCTTTGATCTTGTAATTGAAACAAAATACTGGGTTTAGGAAAGAAGACTCTGGCAGGAACTTCCTACCTAATGTTTGGTAAATCAATTAGTCTATGAATCAACTTCCCTCTCTGTATTTTCCAACCTGTGACATGTGAATACTGAGGTAAGAATGAACTAAACATATGTCAACTGTTCTGAGGTCCTTGTAGACACCTGGCACGCTGGAAGTGCAAAGCTTTACTTTATTTCGGAGTTCAAGTCTTCCTATTTCTCTGCTACCCTTCAGGCTGTTGCATTTCTGAATTTTATTAAAAAAACCTCCTAAAATCCCCTTTACCTACAATGCATAATTCTGTCATTGTACCAGTAAAAATGAACAAGATAAAATAAGACTGTGTTTTTTGAAAATAAGAAATGCTTATGAAAAGTCAATGAAACGTTATATTATTACACTAAAATATTATCAGATAGTAAGGATACTATTCCCTCCCCCAATGGTTCTACTGTCCTTATGTGTGTCTCACATAAAACTGAAAGGTTCTTAAAGAATCCCTGTGTTTGCTGCTTAAACAAGTTCTCTGTTGTTAAAAAAAATATATAATTATATTGGTTTTCCAGCCATTTTTGTTTGAAACTGAAAATCTAAACTTCTAAATCTCCTGGAGGAAAAGGAGATGACAAGATGTAAACAAGTAACTACTCCATCTGAAGATCTTTAGATATGTCTCTAGCTGGGGGTAGGGAGAAAGACTCTCAGTTGCAGTTCATACTGATTTAATTAGAATAAACACAGCATAGCACTTAGATGTAAACCAACCTATTAAAATGGAGCTCACTTTGCAATATTTTCAATTGCATTGAAGGCACAGAGAAGTGCACTGAAGCTAGATGACCCCCAAACGTCTAGTCCTGTTCCCCGTACAAATACACTCTTCCACTTTCCCCAGCCTTGACCTTGTCCTTCTTCAGGCTGGACATTTTTCTCCCTTCCTCGAGAAACCCTGATGCTGAGTAAGCCGGCTCAGCACATTCCCTTCAGGCAACCAGCCTCGACTTAATCAGCCACATACACTTCTGCGTAACCTATAGTTGAGAACAGGCCCTCTTCAACCACACTGAAGGATTCCGGTGATCCTATCTTAATCTGCCTCGGAGGGGAGAGGCTGCAGACTTTGGTTACAGTAAGCTTCAGATGAGATTGTGAGCAGAAAGGAGGCGAACGGGGTCTTTGGCCAGTAAAGTCAATGATGGGGCTACTGACTTCTGTTTTACTACTTATCAGAATGGAAATCTGTAAAATGCGGATCTGATCTTTGGGAGCCACAGATGTGTTTGTACACCCTTCCAGCCAGCAAGCTCTCGCAGTGAAGAAGTATCAATCCACTGCGTTTTGAACCCAGATGTATTTGCTGAAACCTTGAGGAGAAACGCAGTGGCCATCACACCCGATCGCACCGTTAGACACCGGCCCTGACCCGCGGATGAGGTGAGGATGTGCAGCCTCGGCCAGGGAGGGCTGCCCGCCCCCGGGGGACGCCTCCCGGGCATCCCTGGCATTAAGGGGTCACCTCTACACCCAGCGTGTGCCCCCCTTTTCCCAGGAAGCGGCGTTTGGGAGCATCC
>NW_009260187.1:153542-190860 GCF_000687185.1 Egretta garzetta
TCCTTTAGGAGATCTTGTGACCGGCTGCACTCGGCAAGTCGGGGCTGGTGCTAAGATCCCGTTTTAGCGTGTCTCTAAAGGATCGCTAAAGGTGTCAGGAGATTTTGGTTATAAACTGTTGGGAAAGCCTGGGTTTGCACGCGTGTCTGCACCTTGGTGTGTGCGTGATCAAGGAACCTGTGTGTGGCCTAAGAGCTAAACCAGGCATCCCGGGGAGCTGTAAGTGTGGAGCAGCCCCAAGTCGTTCTGGTGTCGCTGTCCCAAACGCGTGGATGCTTCTCCGTAACTTCCCAGAACGGAGCGCCAAGCTGTGTGCGGTACCGATCCTGTTAGTGAGCATAAACACAGTTTAATGCATGACTTGTTTAATTACCCGTGAGCAAGAGAATACAGACTATAGGCTTTTCAGCTGGCGTCATGTCTTGAGGATGGGTGTACCTAGGAAGGTTGTACTCTAGGCAGTAAACGGTTATGTTCCTATTAAAAGTCAGTAAAATAGTGATGCAACTCGAGGAGCCTTAAGAACTTGGTAATTGTTGTAAGAAGACTGTTTTTTCAAAGAGAAGATAACAGTCTGCACGTACAGCCCGTGGTTAAAATAGTAGCACTCCTTTCCCTTAACAGAAAGGCAGCTGATACTTAAAATTACTAATCTCAAGTACTTTGTAATAAAGTAGATCTCATTACTGTTCTCTCATGTTGCTGCAAAGGTGAAGATGTCCCCTTCCTCACAGCTTTCTGACTGCAAGCTTACTTGCTGCTAGCAACTTAACAAGGGACTTTGACTTGCAAATTAAACTTTAGATTATGCTAATTAAAAGGCCTCATTTTTGAGACAAGAATCAAAAGACTTCACTGTTTAAATAAATCAAAATTGAAAGGTGTCTGGCACGTTTCTTGGTTTTAAAAATGTAAAAGAACAATTCCAGTCTAAAATACTTGGATATTGCTAATCCCTTGGCAGTATGACCCTTGCTAAAGGAATCAGAAAGCACTTCACACAAGGCTACACCCCAGAACATGAGAAACTTGAAAGTGCATGTTAGAATTCTTAGGCTTCCTATCAGAAATGTGGTGCAGAAATCACAAACCTTTCTGATAAGCACAGTTGTATTTGAAGTGGTTTAAGATTTTTAACAGTTGGTCTGTTTTTCATATGAACTGCCAGCATTTAGTAAAGATTGTTATTAATGGCAGAGTAGAAAATGGTAGGATGTGGAATGGAATGGTGATCTGAGAAAAGCATCAATTCCTTTAAATAAACAAACAAACAAACAGTGCACGGGAATGGTACTGGTCACTACTGCTCCAGGTAGATGTCGCAGAACCAGAGCTGGAAAAGGCAGCACAGAAAGCAGAAACAAAGATGGCTGATCAAGGGGTAACAGTGAGAGTGAAGCTTGGTATTGTTAACTTTAGAGAGATGCCAAGGGGATGTGATAACAGACTGTGAAAGCTTTGAGGTTACAGACTTTATTACCTTTGTCTGAGCACTCTTTGTTCACTATAACTATTTGCTTTTCTCCATTCTCCGCGCAGGCTTGCTATGAGGCATTCTGCTGACAGAGTTCCCCATGCATGCTGTTCTGTATAAGCTCCATTTTTCTGTGCTGGGAAATTGCTCGGGTTCCTTTTTCCCCCATCTTTCTCTGTTCTACTGGTTCTTTGTTCTCTCTTCCATATCAGGCTGTGGTTACTGCCATGCCCTTTCTTCCCGTGCCAGGCCAGAGTGCATTTCTGTTCTCCAGCCTACAATGTTTTATTTCATCCATTTCAATCCCTATGAAAACTCACACATCCCCAAATGAGTTTTCCCTATTACTCCCTCACTTCTGTGATTTTGCACAGCCCTTTTCTTTGCTCATAATAGTTGGTCTCCTTTTTGTCAGGTTATAAGCTGTTACGTTCCATTTAGGGGATAGGTAGAAAAGATTTTCCCTGTTTTTCTCCTGCATCAGTAAGATTGATGCTTAGAACACAACATCCCACAGTTGCTGCATTATGTTCTGCCAAAAAATGGGTAAATATGCTTCTAATAGTTGAACAGAGTCTTGTAAGCACAGTCAAATAAAGATCGGGGTCACTGTTCTAAACAGTAGAGAAAGATACTGCATGAAGTGCAAATACATGAAATTGAATTCTGGTAAAAAGAAGTACTTTTTCACTTGCAGAACTTGTGGAACTAGTGGCTAAAGGAAACAAAGGAGGTCAGGAATTTAAAAGGATTAAAAAACTACTTGGCTTTAATTCTGGATACTCATGGTGCTTACGCCAGTGGAGAGTGGCAGCAAATTTTAGAAGAGATAGTAAACTCCACAGTTTAGAGCATACAGGAGCTATAGGCTGGAGGCAGGTTATCTCCTGTTTGCTGCAAATTCAGTAGAACAGAATTATTCAGTATTGATTGCTGTCATGAACAAAACTCCACTGGAATACAGACATACTGAGTTTCATCCACTCTGATGACGTGTAAAGTGTTTTATGCAAAGAGACAGTATTTTGCAGTACAAGAAGTTCTTGCTAGGTTCAGTGCAACCAAAAGTATATGTTTTAAAGTATATGTTTTATCCCCATGAGTAAGAAATCAAGTAAATGAGGCAGGAGGCCTGCATGGATGACCAAGGAGCTTTTAGTAAAACTGAAAGAAAAGAGAAAGCTCTATGGAATGTGGAAAGAGGGTCAGGCCACTTGGGAGGTACACACAAATGCTGCCAGAGCATGCAGGGAAGCAACTAGAAAGGCTAAGGTCCACCTGGAACTAAATCTGGCGAGGGATATCAAGGATAACAAGAAGGGCTTCTTCAAGTACATCAGCAGCAAACGGAAGACTAGGGGAAATATGCGGGACCACTGCTGAATGAAGTGGGTGCCCTGGTGATGGAGAATACAGAGAAGGCGGAGTTACTGAATGCGATCTTTGCTTCAGTCTTCACTGCCAAGTTTGGCCCTCAGGCTTCCCAGTCCTTGGAGGTAAGCGAGCAAGCCTGGAGAAAGGATGACCTTCCCTCAGTTGAGGTGGACCAGGTTAAGGATCTTTTAAGTAAGCTGGAAACCCACGGGTCCTGATGGAGTGCACCCGTGAGTGCTGAGGGAGCTGGCAGACGTCATTGCTGAGCCCCTCTCCATCATCTGCGAAAGGTCCTGGAGAACAGGGGAGGTGCCTGAGGACTGGAGGATGATAGCCAATGTCACTCCAGTGTTCAAAAAGGGCAAGAAGGAGGACCCAGGGAACTACAGGCCGGTTAGTCTCAGCTCCGTCCCTGGAAAGGTGATGGAACAACTCATTCTGTGTGTCCTCTCCAAGCAAGTGGAGGAAGAGAAGGTGATCAGGAGTACCCAGCGTGGATTCACCAAGGGGAAATCATGCCTAACCAATCTGATAGCCTTCTACGATGGCATGACTGGCTGGGTCGATGAGGGGAGAGCAGTGGATGTGGTCTACCTTGACTTCAGCAAGGCTTTTGATACTGTCTCCCATAACATCCCCCTAGGGAAGCTCAGGAAGTGTGGGTTGGATGAGTGGACAGTGAGGTGGATTGGGAACTGGCTGAATGGCAGGGCTCAGAGGGTTCTGACCGGTGGTGCAGAGTCTAGTTGGAGACCAGTAGGTAGTGGAGTTCCCCAGGGCTCACTATGTGGCCCGGTCTTGTTCAGCTTATTCATCAATGACCTGGATGAGGGGACAGAGTGTACCCTCAGCAAGTTCACTGGTGACACAAAACTGGGAGGAGTGGCTGATACACCATAAGGCTGTGCTGCCATTCAGCGGGACCTGGACAGGCTGGAGAGTTGGGCGGGGAGGAACCTGGTGAAGTTCAACAAGGGCAAGTGTCGAGTGCTGCACCTGGTGAGGTCGAACCCCATGCACCAGTACAGGCTGGGGGCTGACCTGCTGGAAAGCAGCTCTGCTGAGAGGGACCTGGGGGTCCTCATGGATGACAAGCTGACCATGAGCCAGCAGTGTGCCCTTGTTGCCAAGAAGGCCAATGGTATCGTGGGGTGCATTAAGAGGAGTGTGGCCAGCAGGTTGAGGGCAGTTATCCTTCCCCTCTACTCTGCCCTGGTGAGAACCTACCTGGAGTATTGTGTCCAGTTCTGGGCTCCCCAGTTCAAGAAAGATGGGGAACTGCTAGAGAGAGTCCAGAGGAGGGCAACAAAGATGATTAGGGGACTGGAGCATCTCCCCTATAAGGAAAAGCTGAGAGAGCTGGGCTTGTTCAGCCTGAAGAAGAGGAGGCTGAGAGGGGATGTCATCAAGACCTACAAATATCTTAAGGGTGGATGTCATGAGGACGGAGCCAGACTCTTCTCAGTGGTGCCCAGCGCCAGGACAAGGGGGCAGTGGGCACAAACTGAAACATAAGAGGTTTCAGTTGAATATGAAGAAGAAATTCTTTACTTTGAGGGTGACAGAGCACTGGAACAGGTTGCCCAGGAGGGTTGTGGAGTCTCCTTCTCTGGAGATACTCAGAGGCTGCCTGGATGATGTCCTGTACAACCTGCTCTGGGTGAACCTGCTTTAGCAGGGGGTTTGGTCTAGATGATCTCCTGAGGTCCCTTCCAAACCTTGCCATTCTGTGATCCTGTAAAGACTCGTTTATATGTACAAATTTAACATCACTTTAAAGCCCCAGTCTTGAACTGAGCTGTGGTAGCATAGTCTGAGTGTGGGAGCTTTTATGAAAACCTCTCACTAAGCAGTGTTCTGGACATACCTAAAGAAAGCTGGTTTTATCATTGTCCTTACTGAAGGGTGTACTGACAGGTTGGAGCTGAACAAGAGCCAGGGTATATTGGATTTGTTCAGAAGAGGAAGCAACTGTCATCAAAGATGTGGAATCTAGATAGCTGATTACAGAGAATAGAAATGTTTTACAAATCATGCAGATCGAGTTGAAGGTTTACATTAAAGTTGGTTTGTGTGGATATAGATGGGGCTGCAGTGAATATAGGTTGTTTAACCCAAGCTGAGATACCTGCTTTCTCAGGTGTTATTCCCCATGGGCTGAAGTGTAAGTGAGCCTCAAAATCACTATTCCCTCCCTTTAAATTTTAATCTTCTTTTAAGACAGATCAGAGTAAACTTTGCAAGTCCTCTGGGGTTGAAGAGACTTTATCTCAGTGCCATCAGCAAGAGCCTGATGGCAGGGAGCTGTTTTGTGGGGTTCTGTGCCCACTGGGATGCTGACTGGAGCCTAGCTTTGAAGGCAGGGTCGAAAATGATTGTTGGCTGTTGCCCATTTGTAATACAGTGCAAAGAGTGCTCTGGATAACTACCATGGCTTGAGCTGGGATATTTTTAAGGGGATCAAAGATAAGACCGTTGGTGCATATTTGGTGCTTCATGGTAGGCATAATTACTTTTGCAATGGAAATCTTTCTTGCAAACAAGATTGTGAGTTGGCGTTGCAAGAGCGCACTGACTAATTGTACTAGATGTGCTCTCCAGCTGCCCCAAGCTGGCTTGAAAGGCATTATTAGCAAAACAGATCTGTGGACACAGTGATGAGTAGCAGGCAATTATTTGTTATGCAGCAATAATGCTGAGGAATCTCTGTCACAGATTAGAATCTATCATACTTAGAGCTTTGCAAACACGGAATAAAGTGGATTTCTCTGCCCCAAAGAGGTTTGTGATCAAAAAGCTTAGTCGTGATCTCTGATACCTTTACATTTAAGACGCTTGTTCCTTGTTGCTCTGTTATCCCACAGCCACAGCAGTGAACTGCAGCGTTAGAGCAGAAGGGACATCTCTGCTGTGCTTGCACATCTCTACATCCAGTGCAGGCTGTGAGTCAAAACTGACGAGAGGGAGGATGGTGTCAGTTTTTAGGAGTTGACAGAGCTGTTTTGTCATACTGGTGTTGCTAATGCATTTGGTTTGAATTTGAGAGCATTTTTATATGCCCTGACCAAAAAGTTTTGGGTTTGTTTTAGTTATCTTTATATAATCTGTAAATATCCGTGAAAAGGAGGAAAGTCTAATCTGATTTTTGTTAGATGAATAATCTGAAAAAATAAAAATCTGAGCTCAGTATGAAGATGAGGCCTTCTAGTGCTTAAGAAATAGGTTAAGAATAAACATGAAGTGTGAAGTGAGTTGCAATATTAAGCAGAATGAAGAATGCTAAATTACTTTTGTGTCTTCTGTTTGCATAGAATCATAGAATCATAGAATCATAGAATGTTTTGGGTTGGAAGGGACCACTAGAGGTCATCGAGTCCAACCCCCCTGCAGTCAGCAGGGACACCGCCAACTAGATCAGGTTGCTCAGAGCCCCATCCAACCTGGCCTTGAATGTTTCCAGGGATGGGCCCTCCACTACCTCTCTGGGCAACCTGTTCCAGTGGTTTACCACCCTCATTGTAAAGAATTTTTTCCTTATATCTAGCCTAAACCTACCCCGATTTAGTTTAAAACCATTACCCCTTGTCCTAACGCAGCTGGCCCTACTAAAAAGGTTTTCCCCCTCTTTCCTATAGGCCCCCTTTAGGTACTGAAAGGCCGCAATCAGGTCTCCCCGCAGCCTTCTTTTCTCTAGACTGAACAAGCCCAACTCTCTCAGCCTGTCCTCATAGGAGAGGTGCTCCAGCCCTCGGATCATTTTAGTAGCCCTCTTCTGGACCCGCTCCAACACTTCCATGTCCTTCTTGTGCTGAGGGCGAAGGATGCTAAATTGCATTTGTGTCTTCTGTTTGCATGTTACAAACTATTTGAAATACACCATTTTTATCCTGAATTTGGCAGTTTTAATTCCAGTTGAAAAACATGTGCATGACACTGAGCATTTTTTAATTCTGTCTTTTGGGGTTTCCTACTGCTGTGTTGATATATGCATGTAGCTTTCATTACTTTCACTATGCATCTTCAGCAAAATCTCTCACAGAGGTACCCAGGGCCTAATTAGAGTTTATATCATTCAGTATGACAGATACAGTTTTGCTGTGGGGGTGGGCAGGAAGGGAGGTTTGGTTTTGCTTTTTAAGCCAGCTGGCAGTTACTTTCTAAGGCTTGTGTTAAAACACCAGATATATTCAAAGATTATTCATAAAAGCCACCTGCAAAGTGTCTGCAGTTTCCCTTTTTCCTATTCTTACCTTTATATGCCAGTCCTGGGCGTGCTTTTCTTGAAAGGAGTCTGCAGAGTTGTTCTCTTCTTTGTCCTGAAAGATAAATGTGAAGATGGACAATTTTGCTAGTTGTATTGTGCACAATCGTCTGTATTTTGTTTGGTTTTTTTTAAACTTCCTTAATACAGCATTTAACTCAGTTGGATCTTAGATCAATAGCCACATTAGCACTGCAGAAAACTGCTTCTGATTTTTACCCATTTAGTCTTTTTTATACAGTCTGCGGAAGATGACATATTTTCTCTTGCTTTCTCCTTTTCATATTTGTGTCTTTTCTGTGGTTCATAATGTCTGATACTTCCCTCCCTTCCCTTTCTGCAGGTTGAGTGTATTACTTGCTCTGATTTATGCTATGTTGACTGGAGAGCAATCAAGGTGTTCCTTGTTTTCTAAGCAGTAGTTTGCATAAATGTAGTCATGTTTCTGAATAAATGAGAATTTATTCAAATTTTTCAGAAATTTCAGAATATTCAGAAATTTTCCACCTGTGGAAACCCATTTTATAAGACAATTTTTGATCAGATTTAAATGCAACGAGTAAGTTTTCTCATTAAAATGGTTTACTTTTGCGTTTTAAAGTCCTTTTCTTCCTAAAATACATTTTTCTTTTATGCTGTTTTCCCAAACACTAAGTGGCAGTTTTTGAGCTCAGGGTTAAAAGGGAAAGTTGTTTCTGGTTTCTGTGGTTATTAAGACATACCACATTTTTCATGACTATTTGTTTGCTTCAGTGTCCTTTATCAAAGTAGGCCTTTTCTATTCTATGTTTATTGGTTGTGAACTTCCCTTTGCATTCTCAAAATTAAAGATCTTATAAAGTATTACCATCATGCACACAACCACACATTATGTGTTCTGCATCATAAGTGTTATTACTTGATAATGAAAATGCTGTCTTACCCTTATTTCCCTTAGACTTCCCCATTATTCATATGCTTATCCAGCAAGTATTTTCATAACTTCTCTTATCTGAATATTTGTACTGTCCTTAGTTTCTTTAAGCGAAATCCCTGTGCCAAATAGAATTTGGTTGAAAGTCAGCAAATCCAACAAAGAAAACCCATGTACTAAACATCGACTTCAGGAACTGAATTAAATTTCTGCTTGTTCAAAATATATAAACACTTGTAAAACTTTGAGGAAAATTGTGTTTGTGGTTTAATAACTGAAACGTAACTATTGAGGGCAGTATAGCCTTTAGGTATATTTGGAGACGCACTGATGTGGTCTTAGTTCCTCCCACCCTTGCCTTTGTCATTCTGCAGGTGTGACTGTGCAGCCTGTGTGTTGATTTTGGCAGAAACAATTTTTTGGAGTTTCTAGTGTACACGTTTTCTAATGTAGTGTAAGTTTGCTCTTGTTGATTTAATGTTATCAAAACTATTTTAGGCTGTTGACTGCTGCCTTAGTATTGGCATGTGCCAACACTGTAACATATCCTGCTTAGAGATTAGTAATGCTGAAACAACAGTCTAATGAAAAGAGAGAGGTCCCTACGCAGCAGGAGTAGGAACTTGCTAGTTCCTGTTGAAATGAACAGAAAACACAAGTTCAACAAATTCTTCCTCTCCCTAGGCAGAAGGAGCAGACTTATCAATGGAGGGTACTGTACACAGGCTAACGTGCAGCCTTGTTCCATTGACGGCTGATGCATTTTCTTCCCTTTCCTTGCTAATTGATGGTGTCAAGTAAACACATCGTGATACGAGGGCAAACTTAATTCATTCTGGTTCATGAGACAGCAACAGTAGGAAAATACATTTTGGACTGTATCTGTTATCTTTCCTTCTGTCTTCCTATTCTCTCATTCTTTAGGTCTAGCTTGAGATATCGGAAAGAATATCGTATATGCTCTAGTGACTGTTTATCATTGCAACAGCTGTAAAATATCTTGAGTTTGAAAAAAGCAGTTGCTGGTGCTGGATGCCCGGATAGAGAAAGAAAAGTTGGAATTTATCTATATGTTCATGCATGTCCATCAAATTAAGTCCACAGTAGATTAAGTATTGTAGCGATGTTAAGCTCTGCAGATGATTGTTGGATTGGATTACGCCTCTCTCCCTGTATGTGTAAGTGTGTACTGACACATACCTTCTAACCAGGCTTAACTGTATTAACAGCTGGGAAAATCTAGTTTCTTCTGTAGCTTTGAGTAATTTTTGTGCTGTATTATAAGACTAAAAGTTAACAACAAACAGTGTTTCTGGGCTCTCTTAATCAACCTAACGAGGATGATTATAACACAGGTGGCCAGGACAGAATGAAACACAATACTATTGTAAATGGTAGAAACAATTGTATTGGTATTTTGCCTTTCTGCGGGCAGTATCTTGTAGGTCCAGCTCAGCTTTCTTGCTTAGGGCTGCTGCAGCGGACTGAAACAGTATTTACATGTACGAGTTACATGCTGGGGTAGGGAGGGGACCTTCAACACATCGTGGTTAGCATTGTGATTCTGTACTCAATCTGAAAAACAGCTCTGACCAGGATGAAAAGTCCTGCAGCTGAGTAGGATTATAATTCTAAACTATGCAAACAACAGCAGTGAAACTGGGCTTGTTAACTGGCTGATCATATTTCTGGAATCACGCTGATGCGGTTAAAGCTGGAGTTGCAGACAAGCTTGAGTAGCTCCACACTGTTTTTCCTCCCAGTCTTCCTCCTGTTTGACCTCCAGGAGACAATATAAATAAAAAGAAACCTCTCTCACACATACCACGCTCTTGCCAGGAAAAGGGAAAGATCTAATCTTTATCTAAAACAAACTCCAGTGATGTGACAGCTGTTTGCTGTTTCCTTGCTGTTTGCACTGGCTGTGTGGCTTGGTGTTCATAGATCAAATTTTCAAAGCGCGGTTCCTCCAACTTATGTTCCTGCCCTCTGTACTCAGCGGCTGGGTAGTGGGATTATCACTCTGATCCCAAGTAGGACGGACTGCAGCAATCCAGGTGCTCCCACTGTTCTTGATGCAGCTCATGAAATGGGCAGGAAAATTATATAGTTCTTCCTCTCCTTCCTTACAACGTTCAAAAAAATGTTGCTCAGTCAGTAGAAGTTGTAGAAAGTAACATAGCTTTAAGGAACTTTAACTCCCCAAGAGAATACATGATTTGTGATTTGAGAGGAATTAAAGATACCGATTGTAAGCCAGCAGCCAGATGGCTTGGCAGTAGCCATGCCACGTTACCATGAACGCTGGGATCAAAAAAGGAGTGCTTTGGGCTTTTTCACATCTTTGCTTATCTCACAGTCACTGCGCTTAGATGCGTCTACAAGATTTCCAGAGTATTGTGAAATCCCCAGATCAACTCAGCTTTGTTAGTTATATTACACATTGTAATACCCCACAGAGAATTCAGAAAACTGGATACAGGGTTCACAAGAAGGATTTCTTGGACCAACTCCTAAATTTAGGATTGGAAGATGTAACTGACCCTGACAGAACTGGTGCTGCGTAACTGCTTTAAAGCTGAAGTAATGTCTGTTCCTAAGACAGGCTGAAGCCATATCCCCATTGTTTTTGGGTTGTTTTGTTGGGGGTTTTTTTGTGTGTCCTGCCTGTTGCTTAGTGTAGCTTTTTATATACTGTGATTTATAGAGCACTTCTTTTAAACAAGCAAATAATTTCTTTCTATCACAGACCATAAAAGCTAAATACTGGTTTGGGACTGTTAGGAGAATAGGTACTACAGTCATGTCATTCATAATGCTCCTTCATGCCATTTTGCACAGCAGTTAGGAGAGACCCTTGAAATTATAGGACCTTTAACCTGTTGTCAGTATTGACATTACCTGCAGAACTCTTCAGAAGTAGGCATTTCTTATAATGTTTAATGAATGAATGCTAATGCTTTGTATTGTAAAATACAGCCTTTTGACTCTGTAGGGACTTAATGAAAAGGTTTATTAGTTTTATTTCCTCTTCCCAGATGGAAATGTCAGAAGATGATATTAATATGGAAGAATACCCCACTGAAATTCATGATTATCTTGCAGCATTTGAAAAATCTCTTGGTTCTGTAGATGAGATGCTGAAGACCATGATGTCAGTTTCCAGGAGTGAGCTTCTCCAAAAGGTAAATAATCTTCCTTTTGACAACCTTTCTGTTACTAATACAAGAATACCTGGGAACCCAAACTGAAATAAAAGGGTCTGTTAGGCTAGCCACTGCACAGAGAAATAACAAATACAACACTTGTACCCTTGATACCTTATATTTGAAATTCTTACATTTCTAAGATTTCCGGACGGTCTTACAAACTAAACAAAGAAATATATGCTCTTCCAAGCTGAAAAGTGGTGATCCTACCAGTGACTCATTTAGGTAGAGGACATTGGAGCTTATTCCTGACCTTCCTTAACGTGCGTGCTGAGTGCTCTTTTGTAACAGGGATGGCAGGGTTAGGTTAAAGGTTGGACTCGATGATCTCAAAGGTCTTTTCCAACCAAAGTGATTCTATGATTATTCTATGATTAACAGAGGGGTCATTCACATTTTTTTCTGAGACCTTTTCACAACGATCGTAATGGAACTTGGTATACCCACAAGGATGTAAAGATGAATTGACAGCAGTGAAAATTGATCTGATTCTAGAAGTCTAGACGTGCAGAACCTGGTGCTTGAAAAAATGAGCTGTCTCCTCCAGCTATATTATAAGCACAAGTCTGTAAAATGTGAGGGTTTTTTCAGGGCATAAAGACAGGGCAAGGTACTGCCTGAAGACTTCATACAAGCCTCTCTATCTTTTAACATTTAAAGCTTAACATGTAATTTCTTTCTTTAGGGCAAGAAAAAGCCAGCACATGAGGGAACTTCTTTATCCTCTGAGGATTTTGAACACAAATAAATTATAAAGAAAACAGTCTTGACAACACCGATCTTTTGACAGTATCCATGTTAGAACTAGTGAGCTGTACAATGATGTTATCGTGAGTTTCTGGAAATCCTATAGGACTAAAATAATAAATTGACTTTGACAGTTGAGGAAGAAAAACCCTCGTTACCTTTATTCTTCCTTTGCTTTACAGTCCTAAGTATTCCAGTATGCATTGAACACACAGTGTACTATGTGTAGTGTTAATGTTCATTCATGTTCATATTTGAGCTTCAGCGATCTTAAGACTTTTTTTTTTATTCCATTGATCCCAACAATTATTTTGAATTAAGTTTCTGTGGAAAAACAGGGACTTATTTCTGACTATGGGAACAGTAGTCTAAGAGCTACGTGTCAAGAGATTTTTGTCCTTTTGGCCATATGGGACTGTGGCATTTAACATCAGACTGGGAAAATTACATTAATACTTGCAGAGGAGAGAATGGTTCTGTGATGGCACGGAAACAGGCATAGACATGGTCTCAGTGAACATGTGATGCAAAAATGTGCTCATTCAGTGTGTATTTTCTATAAAATGTACGTATTACTAAAATCTGTGCACATCTTGCTTAAAAATGTGCAAATGTGATGGTCTTTTTTCATTCTAGTTAGAGCCTCTTGAGCAAGCAAAGATGGATTTGGTTTCGGTGTACACGTTAAATTCAATGTTCTGGGGTAAGTATGTGGTAGGAGGAAAATGTAGTATTTATGATTGCCAATTGAACACCTTCTAGACAGCCACAAACATTAAATAATCATTTCATAGCCAAATAATTAGAAACTTGTAATTACCCTGAGGACCCAAATTATTGCCGTCCATAGGATAAATGATGTTGAAACTCCAACGAGAATCTAAAATGGATATTTACAAAAGCTGACTTTGTACATGCATGAGGATGTTTCTTTCTGTTTTTTTTTTTTTATTTTTTATTTTAGTTGCAATATTTATTGATAATAGTTTGTCAGATACTTAATAACACAGTTAACTCCAATTCTCATTAATGGTTTTATGTGGAAACTACAGTTTTCCTATGTGACTGATTGATTGGGTCCTCAGTCATGACGGCCTTCAGTTTCAAAAAAACCCATATTTTTTTCTTGTAGTATACTTGGCTACTCAGGGAATCAATCCAAAGGAACATCCAGTGAAACAAGAACTGGTAAGATTCTAACACTGCATGCACTGCAATATCTAACTTGCCCAGGACGGGTAGATGAGGTGCAGGACATGGTTTAGTGGTGGGATGGCAGGGTTAGGTTAACGGTTGGACTTGATGATCTTAAAGGTCTTTTCCAACCTAAATGATTCTATGATTGACAGTTAACTCATATAGAAGTAAAAAAATGTTTAGATCTACGTTTAAAATTGGTATGTTGCCATAATAGCATGCATATGCTACATGGTGTTACGTAACTGTTCATATGCCCTGCTGGGCTCTCTAAATTAAGACGGTTGTATTTTTAGTTCCAAACAGTACTGTTTAAAGCAAAGTTGTAGAGTCTGCTGAAATTAGAAAAGAACAAGAAGATGAATGGCATCATGTTATCTTTTCTCTTATCCACCTTTGTTTGAGAATTGGATTCTGAACAGAGCAGCTTTTCACTTGTATCTGTTAAATGGAAAAATGTTACATGTCTGATAATAATTTATAACTTCCAGTATGGCATTTTTTTCTTATAAATACTTGGAATCATGTTAATCTCTGAGGCTGGCTTTTCTTACTTTTGTATGACTATAGTGTGGTTGATTTACTAGTGAAGACGGGAAAGAGCCCCCCTCCCCCTTCCAAGTCCTCCATTAATTCATTTTCTCAGCAGTAAAGAATCCAGTTCAGCAACAAAGCTAAAAGCTTTTTTGGCACCAGTTGTATGTGTATTGTCCAGTAATTCTGCATTAGTGACATATTTACAGCCTATAATAAATCTTTTAGGTTTGTCTTTATATTCCATTTAGAAGCATGACTACAGTATAGAAGGCTGGCTAGCTTGAAAATTCTGCTGACTTAAAAAATCAAATCATTTAGCCTGAAGAAAAAATAGAAATCAAAACTTACAGCTACCCATTTTAATTCCTGTATAAATGAAAATATTAAATCTGGGCAATTGTAAAATACTTAGCTTAAACGTAATCCTTACATAACCAGCAGAATGGAAGATAGGACTGAAAAATGTGGAAGGCTAGCCTGAATAACAAGAATACTTCTATTTTTAATTTTGTGAGGTTTCCAGTAGTCTAGACTGTATCATATTAAAAAATGGACCAGTTAATATTTCATGGGCTTTCAGTCAGTTACTTGTTCCTTCTATATTGTATAGTGTCTGAGTATTGTGTTAATTTAGCAATACTAAAAAAATAGGTTTTATCTCTTCTGCTGCAGATGTTTTATGCTGGTATTTCACTTCACAATTGCCAGTCATTTTAACTCTGAAGAATGAGTGAATTATCATAGGCTGAATTCTTATCCAATTCTCTTTGCCTTTTACAAGTATCAAGGTGAACGAATGTACATTCCTTCCTTCCAAGAGCATTGCGATGTTCTTATTCATGTGGAAAGGGAATTAAAAAAGACTTTGTCATGATTGTTTTGGTTTTAGAATTGCTCTCCTTGTGTACATACAGGGAACACACAGGGATTCAAACTGTATTAATAAAACTCACATTCAAGCTATCAGAGTTCATTTCTTTTGTCATGCTGACATGTGTCAGCTCCTTTTTCCCATGTTGATGCATGTAGGCTTGCCATCTGTTCTAATTAGCCATCTCTGTCACCAAAGAAATATTACAGTCTATCATGATTTCAGACCCTGTAAAGCTCTCCTCATTAAAAATCTATTTAGTGGCCAACTTTTTGACAAATCAGTTGCTTATAATGGTCACTGAAGAATTGAAAATCTGTTCAGTAGTGTAGGTCTTGTAACTTTTGTTCCAGATTCAAAAAGCTGTCAGTGGCTGTGTGAGAAATGTGAGGGTTACATAATATCAACATTTAGTTAGTTAGCAGTAT
Source organism: Egretta garzetta (assembly GCF_000687185.1). NCBI lineage: Eukaryota > Metazoa > Chordata > Aves > Pelecaniformes > Ardeidae > Egretta > Egretta garzetta. The sequence goes on from NW_009260187.1 coordinate 168,554, forward strand.
CCATAAATGTTCTGTTAATACACATTTATCATTCAGGTATCTGGTAGAGCACTACATATATGTTACTGTTGTTTGTTGTTTGTATTACATTAATGCCTAAAGGCCCTAGAGTTGAAAGCCATATTAGGCTAAATAATATAGACATGAAATCTATCAACCAAACTTACGTATTTTACAGAATTAGTGTAAGTGTCCTCTCTAGTCAGTGAAGAGAAGCAGTCACTTAACAGAGTGTGATTCTCATCTTAGAGGGGTTTAGTTGCCCTCTCAAAGTAATTTTCTTTATTGATTGTAGAAGTAGATGAGGATGAGTAGGCACATAAATGAGATTATTAGGCTGGGAGGGTATACTTAGGTGGGGCTGAATGCGAGCCATGCTTTGTTCAAAAAAAGCTCTAGACACCAAATGACTATGGTAGGCTAAGATGGCAAGAAAGTATCCCTTTATGGAATGCTTTATGGAATGGCAATGGAAAGAGTCTTTTTGTTATTTATCGTCATAAATGGAGCCTCCGGTACAGATGGAAATTCATCAGGCTGCCTTAATTAGGTTCACTGATAAGCCCCCTTGACCATTTCAGGATCTTAACCACAAGACTTTTGTGTAGTTGCATGTGTAATGCTTGTAACATTTTTTATTTTGTGTAAGATGCTTTTTGGCTTTGCTTGGACATGCTGAATTATTTTTTTTCTCTTTTTTTTTTTTTTTTTGTAGACAGTAGTCCTATAAATATGTCAAATATCTAAATATTATTTTGCCATCTTTATGTAGGCCAAACTCCAAACTGAGTTCAGTATTTTGTTTTCCAACTTTGCTTGCAAGAACAGTTCTTGTCTCACTGTAAATTAGATGCAGTCTTCATCTCTTTAGGATTTCATGTTCCTATGAGGGTGGATGCCATGCAAATATTAGTATGGTAGGTACCTGTGATGGAAAATCTGATAAAGGAGAAGCCTCAAGATTGCAAAGAGCCTGGTATATCTATTTAAATGATGCTATTTTTCTAGGTATTACAGTTCTAGAAATGTATAGTGTGGAGAGCTTCTACTCATTGGGAGAACAGTGTGAAATACGCTTTTCCTTTTTTTTTTTTTTCCCCCTAGGAGAGAATAAGAACATACATGAACAAGGTCAAAGAAATAGCAGACAAGAAAAAAGCATCCAAACTGGATAAAGGAGCTGCTTCTAGATTTGTAAGAAATGCACTCTGGGAACCAAACGCTGAAAATGAACATACCTCCAAAACCCCCGCTAAAGGAAAAAAGAGGAAGATGGACTAAATTTTTATTTCCCTTCATATAAAATAGAGACACCTAGAACTTATTTCAAAATTTGTTTTGTATAGTGTATGCATCTTCCAGAGGTGCTGTATAGCAACATCTTGATTAAGTTATACTTAAGAATTTTAGAGGATTGTATTTTGTCCAGAACACTTGTCACTGAGGTAATTACATTATATGTGTATCTGAAAGTGCCATTTGATGTGAGAGAAGTAGCATTTCATTATTCAAATAATAATGACCTGACATACGCTTGCTGGTAATAGTACTAGTGATGTTTTGCTGATAATGCCTAAGAATTACTTTTTTTTTTTTTTTTACTGCTGAACGATTTATGATTTATACTTTTTTATATGTACTTAATCTCCTGAATATTAAAAAGTCTCAAACAATGCTATCCACTCTGTTCTTTAGGCAAGAGCCACATTTACTTTCTCATTACATCATCGTGTGAAATGCTGTATTTGTAGAGTTTTGCAAGGTTTATTCACTGTGTTAAACTGTTTCCTTTTCAGCTTCTGAACTTGAATGTATGCCATATTCCCTTACTTCTGTTGCCTCTGAGAAAACTGAGCTTCAAGGGCCACAAGCAAACAGCCCGGATTCCACTCTAAGCCACTGTGTCTAGTCAATGGAAAAAACAGATATCCCCAAAGGGCAATTTGTAGGGCCCAAATAAAGGAGCAGGCTGGGGACAGCTATTAGGAAACAGCACATGCAGGAACTTGACTGGAATTTTGGCTGCAGTGCTCATCCCTTACTGCTGACACTGTGAGAGAAAGAAGCGTGCTCTGAGGTCATAGGAGTGTGGTCATCCATTGTGATTTTTCAAATCTTCATGAGGGAAAGCATTCTCTGGTGCAGTAAAAACTACTGCTTTGTTTTGAAAATACTATTTGTTTTATTAAAAATGTGAAGCTTAGTCATTTAGGAGAGGTGGTGTGTTAGTTTCTTCAGAAGAACCTCACTAGTTCTTTTTTCAATACACTGCAAAACAAAACTCAATTATCAGCCCCAAAGCTGTTTAACAATTAGCAGTAACCTAACTACTTACAAAGGAAAAATAAACAATTTAGTTCACCAAAATGCAGTTTGGGCAGCAGTCTACAAAACTGGTTGGGAGATATTGTTGGTGTGAAAGACTAAATGACAGGAACAAATGGATCCAGTGCTGCAAGCTGAATGATGTACAGTGGATGGTTACTGTCCTTACAGAGTTGTACTGCATCCTGCAATGCCAGATATGGACTATATTGACTTAAGTGCTAAAATGAAGGTTCTCTTGTCATTGACTATCTAAAAATATGTATTTGGAAGTGAAATTTCAATACATTGACAAGTTTAACAAACTCAAATAATTGTTGCATATCTCTAAAAGCTTTTTCAATGACTGGTATGAATTTACACATATTTGTTTATGATAGAATTCCTTCAATACAACTAACAAGAGAACTTGCTTGTATATATGTTCATGTAGGTACCTAACTTTGCTGCCTCAAATCTACAGGACTGCTTATGTGAGTATACATGTCAAAGGTCCATAAATGTTTTCCAGCTGAAAGCTAAAATTAGAATGCTGTATTTCTACAGGTTAATGCCATGGTTATGCGAAATAAAAGAGCTGCTGGACTCAGGAGTCTTTTTCGTGTGATTAAGGTTAAAAATGCAAAAGACCCCAACTGTGTTCTTGACTGAAGACAGTAATACTTGTGTAAAGCAGTTCTCTTTGTGTGCTCAGTAAGTTTGGACAGTTTATTTGGAAGTCTGTGTGTCCTGTCTTGTACTCTGTTCAATGTGATACTGCAAACGATGTCTGTAGACTACTGTAAACAGATTTCTGGACTTTGTGTGGATCTACATGTCTGCATGTGCGAAGCATGAGGTTCAAAATGTTAATCTCAAAACCATCAATTTTAAAAAAGAAAAAAGGCCAGGTGTCCTGTGAACTAACTGGGAAGACAGTAGGCTAGAAGTGGTCTGAAGTGGCACAAGCCAGAAGCACTTCAAATAGAGACTTTCTGGGAGATAACGACTTCCACTTTGACAGGCATTGTCTTGAGGAAATGAGTAGCTCAGCTTGTATTTACGCACAGTGCTGTTAATTAAAAGGAGATTGAAGGACATTTCCATTACATGATTTTCCTCTTAAGCTTCAATTACAGCTTTTGTTTTAAAAGGATAATTTCTGAAAAGGATCATAATTCAATGTCCAATAAAGTACACAGGTTTCATTGGTAAATGTTTAAACAAGAATAATGCAAGGCTATTAGCTAAGACTTACAGAGGCAGAAGTCCATCTGTTAAAATTAATTATATACAGGTATTTGGCATTTGTGGTAGAGTACTTCAAATAGATAGATGTAACAAATGCAACTTTGTAAACTTTTTTTAAGGCTTCTATCATTCAGTATGGCTGTTCACAGCCTGGATTTGTGGCTTTGCTTTTCCAACACAAAGAAAACAACCCAGAAAAATGCTCCACAAACTAAGAAGCATCACCATATGCATGTTAGTGAATAACAGCCCTATTAGAAAGAGGCTTGAAATGAATGCTAAATGTTTTTTATATCACTGAACTGTTCTTGGAACATCTAGACTTCAGGATAGGTATTTAACTTTATTGAGGTCTCAAATATGAAATGACTGAACATTGTTCATGAAAGTTCCTCCCTGGAAAAGCTACATGAATATTGGAATAAAAAATAACTTTCCTGCCTCAAAATAGGAGGCTGGCAAAAAGAACATTTATTGTGGTGGCTGTGTGCATGAATCTGTATGAGCCATAGTTTGTAGTATGACTCTACAGGGCCTGACAGGGAAGGAAAACATCTGGGAGACTTCTAGTCTCATTGCTGCATGTGCTGAATATGGTGCAATTCTGCATTGGTTAATGCCAATGTAATGCAAAGAGTTGCTATTATCATAGCAAAAGTTATTAGTACCAGTGAATTAAAGTATTAATGAACTTAAGAAATTTGAAGAGTTACACATTAAGGTGTGTGTGATGCCTCCCTGCTTTGTCTTGATTTTGCTATATTATGGGTTAATTAATATTAGTTAGACATACCAGCTAAGAGAAACACTAACAGATTGCTGTGTTTGAGAATGTTTTTAACTAATGCACTGGCACTATTATATAAAACTCTAAGTTATGATAGAAATATATATGTAGTTGGACTAGAGGCTAATTGATGTGAAAATTAGAGTGGTTTGTGTTCAGATTTTTAAGTTAAAAGTGAAAATAGTATTTATTTTATTAAAGATTGTGTTTTGATACATGCATTTAATGTGTTACCTGTTCTTGGAACTTTTCCTGCTTTCTAGTCTTTGCACCAAGAAAGTGATGAGGTTGGTAAGAGCATGTGAAGTTAACAACTATGACTAGAATTTGATATGAGGTTGCATGGGGAATTTTCCATCCTTACCAAAAAAGAACTTCAGAAGAGAAATTGAAAAACAACTCAAAAGTTTAAGCCCCACTAGTGTTAGTGTTAAATAGCTACATTAAAATAGCAAACAGCACTTGGGGGCATCTGGGAAGCTCTGTGCTGGGCAAAATTTGGAAGTCATTGGATAGTAGGGACTTGCCTTGACTCATTGACTTTAAAGTCAATGGGAGACTTTCCACTTGGTCCTCAAGGACTTTGGTCCTTGAATTAGTGTGGCTTCATTGAACTGCTGCAGTTGGACAGGAAAAGTGAATTACTCTGTTATGAAATCAATGGCTCAGGAGTTTGCAGTAGATCTCTGGCTCACTACTCAGTGTTTTTTCAGTCAGTGAATTATCTTTTTCTTAGATGCATCTTTAAAAGTCTAATGAAAGATTTCCTCCATATACACCTATGCTTCTCCAAAAAATACTGCAGGGAGAAAACCTCATGTCATTAACTGTCCCAGACATGTAAAGAGATTTTTACCATAACAAAAAGGGGCATCTTTGACCTGAGAAACTAGGTCTGCTAGCTTTGTAAAGTTTCTGCAGATCTACTTCTAGAAAACCTCTCTCTCCAACAGTTTACTGTGGCTGCAAACAAAGGAGGAATCCTCCTAGAACTTAAATACCAACACTTATAAATGCTAGCTATGAGTTGGGAAGTCAACACATCACTGGTGCTCATTCCTACTCCTTCAATATTTTTATTATTGCAGAACTGCATCCTCAAGAATGGATGTTGAGTCATCCTATTTTTTCCTGGCCTTGAACGTCAATACTAGCATGAAGCTTTGTCAAAAAGTATTAATGTTGCAGTTTCTTTGGAAATCTCCTCAAAACATAGTTATCTGGAATGATAAAAGCTAAGCAAACTTAATTCTCTAGGAATTAAGAATTTTCTTGGATTTAAGATGGTAGAACGAAATTCACTTTTTGACTGTGGGGCTGGGGCCATGACAAGTGTAAAGGGAAATCCTAGTTTCCATAGTAAATGACCAGTAAATTGCCCAGGGATTGATGAAGACCCGGTTCTGCAGCCACAGAAGAAGAGACCTGGGTTACCTGGATTAAGGCTTCTATCAGCTATTGGCCACAGGAAGGCTTCTGGGAGTCATGAACAGCCAATGCCAATCTGTAACTGGAAACACAGGTGGAGGTATATTGGTGTAAATGGCATTCTGTGGCATAGGGTTCCTTCTGGCAAGATCTCACTGAACTTTTGACTCAATTAATGCAGATTCTCTTCCACTGAAAGCAACTGCAAAAAAACTTTATACCTAGAAAAAACTTTCCTCTGCTTAACATGGCTACAAGCTGGGATAAGTGCCAAGTTATATGTAAAAAAAAAAAAAAAAGAAATGATAGGAATGTAATTTCTTTTTTCCATCAGACATGGCTGGCTAATAATCTATAGCTGCTTTAGAGAGCTAAAGTGTAAGGAAATAACAGCAGATTATTTTTGATGCAAATCAGGAGTTGGAAAAAAGTTAACTCCAGCTGAACAGTGACATGCAGATCAGACTATAATTGGAGAAATGGTCATTAGACTTTGCGGAGATGTTCTGCTTCTCCAAAAGAGTAACTCTGACAAACTTTGAGCCGAAGACACTTTCCAACTTAAGAGGGCCAAAATAATTGAAACTGGTTGCATCCCAAATGTGGGCAGGTTATTCCTTTGTCATAAACTGAAATGTAAAGATGCCAAAAAAGGAGAATAGTTAAAAAAGACTATATATGTTTCTTAGAAGTTTACTTGCCAGTGATTAAAAAAGTGTTAGGCTACAGCAATTTAGGGGAAATAATACAGAAAGTAAATAATGCAATTTGTCATTTTAGAATTGTATGTGATCTGTATTAGGAAAAAATGCATTAAAGTTCTGCAGTGTGACACTAGTTTTTCTTTTTGCTAATTTACTTTGAGTGATATTCCTTGCAGAGAATTCCAGAAAGTCCACATGAATGCTTTTGTTTTGCAGATCACTCTTAGCATTAGTGGTAGTTTGTTTGGGGTTTTTTCTCCTTCTATTTCTGCTTTCCAGTATGATGCACTTGCAATATTTTACTGATAGAACTAACAGTTTGCCTTTTTGCTGACTTCCAGCATTCCCTGTAGGAGAAGATTACAGATCTATGGAATACTTAGCGCTGGTGATCTAAGAAGCAGACCTTGAACTGCTCAGTTTTCATCAGCTGTACCAAAGGGAAAAGAGCAAAAGCTTGTTTTTACTACTAAGCTGAGTGAATATGGCGTGGAAATCTTGAAATGGCAAGGTATCAATTTTGTAAAGTGATATATTTCAGAGGGGATAGTAAATTTGACTGCGAATAAAAAGCTTTATAAATGGAACATTTAAGAGGCTATCTCTTACTTTTCAGTATACGGTTGCCTTGACATGCATCATTTCAATTTGGCAGCCCCAGCAAGTGGATGGAAGCAATTCAGTATGATAATTCAGTATTGCCAAGAGGTTTCTTCTTAGTCTAGTGTGGACACATTCCATGGAAGAATTTAAAGCCTATATTAAGTGATAGAAAATGGGGCTAATTCAGCAGTATGTTATTCCAGCTTTACATCAAGACAATCTTGCTATCAAAGGTACCTAGATGGGATATCCAAAGAGTACAGGAACAACAAAATAATTTTCAAGCTGAGGATCACCTCAAATTTATGGTGATAGAACTTGCATAGCAATGATCCAGAATAGGCAGAAAAGAAACAAAACTCAGCTGTGCTTGTAAATAAACTCTTTTAAAGTAGTAATTCCAGGGGCAAATTCTTAGCTGCTGTTTACCAGCAAAGTCTGTTAAAGTAAATGAGCAGCTGCTGAGTTATGCAACTGAAAAAGTTGTCTGAAAAAGCAGTAGTCTTTGATATTCTCTCATTTGATATGAATGTTCATTTTCATGAATATGTTGTAGTCTTTGTTTCCTAGAATTTTATTTTTTGTCACTTGGGTATTTTTTGGCCTCACTGGAATAAATTAGTCATTGTTTAAAGCCACAAAGTTACTGTCCCCATTATTGAAAGGTGAGAAGGAGAAATGCGTAGTTAACAAACACTGTCAAGTTAGATAGCATAAACAATCTTTTTAATTTGTTGCCCTGGGCTGACAAACCTACTCCCCAACTCACATAGAAGACAAAACATGTTTTCTCCTGCAAAGTTTCCATGGAGAGCACGTTTCCTCAAGGCAGTTAATCTCATGAGGGGCTGTCTGTGTATGTACACATTACACATCCACCTGCATGTTATATATCTCCTGAATGGCAGTAAGTTGTTCTCTCCGTGTGTAACAGAATACAAAGTGCAGATTAGTGAAAAGCTATTGTTGGAGACTGTGTATAACATTGCAAGCTTAATGCTCTTATTGTTTTAAGTCAGTTTAACTCTTGATTTCATTAAGGCCACAGTAGCAAAAATGCAGCACGAAAGAACAGAGAATTTGGCTTTATGAACAAAAACAGCACTAAAAGCCTGATTCTAAGATTCTAAGTCACTGACTTCCAGTGAAATTTACTTCTCTGTTAGTTCAAGTCCACTCCCTCAATGCTTTGACAGTTTGTTAAGCTTTGTTTACCTTTTATTATATAACAGGCTTACAACTGATACTTCCACACAGTGCCTCAGCTCCTTACAGTAATGTTCTGTTCCCAGATGTTTATAATTGTGCCAGCTTCTAACTACTTGTATTGGACTTTTTCATGTTTGGTTTCTGCCATGGCTGATTTTTTTTTACTTTCCTGGAAAAGCTGAGCAGTTACTCTTACAGTTGTTTAACAACATGGTTTGTAAAGTATAGGCCACATTGGCAATCTTGGCTAAAACTTCTGACCATGTTTTTTTAAAAGTTGTAACTCTCCTTCATTGAGGTAAAAATTTGAAATGCTTTATCAGGATGTTGAAAGGTATCCCAGGCAAAATCTATCCAGATGAGGGCTTTAGAGAAACCTCAGAGAACTGCATGGTAGATACTGGCCCTTAATTTGCTTGTGCTCCAGTTCTCCCATGCATGGTCATCAGCATTACTGAGCTTCCAGCACAGTTTTGAAGCCACAAATAGCTTAGGGAGGAATATGGGCTCTGCCATTAAAGTCCAATTTATCTCAGATGCTGACAGGGCTCTGTAACATACTATATTTGCAGATCTAGTACAACTTTGCAACTTTTAACAGCATTGTTTTGGTGCAGCTTTATTTGGATTTCAGATTTTAAAGAAGTTAATGTAGACAAAGGATGCTCTCATATGTATCTGATTAATTTACATGATGATCACAATGGAGTTCAGCTTCACACCAGTTTAACTAAAATGGAATTAATTCACAACGTATTACCTTCCTAAGAGCTAAGTCCAGTGAGAGTGTTCCTCTTTTCACTTCTTAAGTATGCTGAATGTATTAGAAGTCTGAAACTTAAATTTGTGTCTCAAAACATAATGAAAAGAAGGGTTACAGTTGTTATACTGGGTGGTTGTGGGTTTTCCTTTCTTCTTTTTTTTTTTTAAAAAAAAAAGCTGTGAAGCTGCTCCAGGTTTGAGCTGGGAAAATGAAGTATGGCCCATTTAATGTATTCTTTTTAGTAGGTGTTCTTAGGCTGTGTAGAATGAAGTATCCTGTTTTCTTGAAGACACTCAAATCATTAAAGATTAAGAATTCCATCTCATCCCTTACATATAGAATTACACAGAAGAATTTTGGTAGATAAATGAGTCATTTCTGGGCATAGGTTACCATTTCTAAAGGTACCTGTACCTTAGAGTGCCTTTTTTTTTTCCCTTCCTGAAACCAGGGCAAACTGCCCAGATTGAGACTTGGCCCACTTAAAAAAATTTAATAAGAACAAAATAAGCTTGGAAAAACTTTTTCTTTTTTTTTTTTTTTTTTTTTTTTTTTGTCTTCTGCAACCTAGGTGAGGTTGTACTATCAGAAAAATTAAGGGCTAGATTTTGCCCTTGGATTTGCTTGCACAGGTTTTCAGAAGGCAAAGAGGCCAGATTCTGACATTAGCTACAGTGATTTCTGACTTGCAGAGAGTTTCTTGACCCTATGGCACTTCCATTCCCATAGCAAAAAGCCAAGATGTAATTGAGCCAAGCGTTCAGTGGAAAGCTCATCTGTGTCCAAAAAGAATTTGAGGGTCAAAGTCATTTAAGACAAAACTTGTCCTGGTTAGCCTGCTGGCCTCAGGAACCTCAGTGGCCATTACCTCAGCTGGCAAAGATTAGTAATGATTTACTCTATTCAAGCATCTGAGCCAAAGTCCTACCAACAGCAGGAAAAAAAAAACAAAAGCTCATTCTCAGCTAGTGTTAACTGGAGTGACTTTGCTGGCACTGTGTGTAACACATCTGTGACCCCCATGTCATTAAGATACCTGAATATTTGTGACATAACTGAAGAACACATCTCAATGCTTAGGTTTTGAAAAGCATCTGGAAAATGAACCAGACAACCACGAGCTTAGAAGTTTGCCATTTTTCCCTATTTAGTATATCTGATACTTCCTTACTTTAGTAGGTTATATTACTTGAATAAATTTGAGAGGCAAGCATTTTTCAGTTCGATTACAGTACAACAGAGAAGGCGTGTAAGTCCTCATGTTTAATTACCTTTGTGTTTAAAGGCCAATCTACCTCTTTTTCAGTCTTTCATCTACTTTTCCTATGTCTGCCTTCAACATAATTTTACTGGGTGGCTCTCTTTCTGCTTCTGAGATTAGACTGAATGAAAGAAATACTGCCAGAAATCTTCAGGGCTTCTCACAAGTTTGTGCTCCTTGGGCACATCTGTGTGATATTACCTAAATGACAGCAATTGCTACAAAACCAAGATCTATTAAAACAGGGAGAACATCTTATAGTAGGTTGAATTAGTTTAAATTAAAAGGGAAGGTGAACAGCACATATAACCCTTGAAACAAATAGGCACTGTTGGACTCCTCTGCAGCATCTGCACAGAAGTGTCTCTCTCAGCACTCCCCACAGAGTCCTCTGCACCCCTTCAGAGTGGGCACCACTCCTGCCCCCAAACCATCCATTCATAAGTAACACAATAAGCCAGATGTTTGTTCCTTTAACCACTTGATACATCTCCACAAGAAGTGGTTGACTCATCAAAGTTGTAATACTATAGCTAGATTTTATCTTTCATGGAATATAATCACTGATGGTATCAGCTTTGGCATGGGTTTTCTTGTTTAAATAAATAGGTGCATCATGTATGGTTTAAGCAAACACAGCCACCAGCTAAAATGGTTCACTTTTTTTTTTCTTTCCTTTTTTTATTTGAGTGTAACAAAACTCATACCCTGATGGGGCTGTTACTTACTTCAAGCACCACTGCACTTCTAGGCTCAGGAGCTTAAGGGAGGGTATTTTCATGTACCTCACAAAAACCCACCCAGAGGCCATGGCCACCTCCTAATCTCTGACCCTTCCTCCCCCAGCAGAGCCCTTCAAAAACAGATGCATATCCCCTGTGCACCCTAAAGGCGTACAAGGCTCATCCTGAATTTGGTGGGTTTTGACTGTGAGTGTTTTTTGCCCTCTCTGTACTCATCCAGACAGTAACAGCCATAATTTACCTCTCTGCCCTGCCAAAGGTAGCTGCAGCCTCTGTGCACCATTTTGTGGTCAAGTCACTGCCCAGCCCCAGGGCTAAAATGGCGCCGCCGCCTGGCAAGCCTCACCCCACGTGAGCAGGGCTGTGAGGTGCTGTTTGCCTCCCAGCATGTTCTGGCCTGTCCTTCGGTCTCTCTACAGGGAAAAGGTAGAATTTACTCTTCCTTGTATGTCTTATGTCTATAAAGCACACCTGTGTCACTTAGTGGGGGAGCAGGTCTGCAAGGAGGCAAAGTGGGGGTGTCGTACTGAGGAAATGCATTTAAATGCTTGAGGAACCCCTTCTTTACAAAATCTGTTGGAGGTGCTGGGTGGTAATACTGCATATTTGTTATTTCCTCACTTCTCTTCTTAATGTTTCCCCAGTATATGCCATAGGGTGGGAGTTTGCTGGGGGACTTCCCTGTGGTTAACACCGCGGCAGCCGTCGCCTCCTTCTCCCCGCAGGCAGCCCCAGAGGAGGCAGAGGCTGAGGGAAAACCGGGGAGGGGAAAGCGGGAAACCAAATTTAGACAAGGCCTTTGACACATGGTGTCAGCGACAGGCTCTTTCGGCAAATTTTAGCCTTGCTGTTTCTTTTCCACTTGGTGGCAGCAAAGGAGCATCAAACAGGCTGGAGGCAGCGGCGAGAAGTGCTGCTTTTTTTAAGCCTTGGAAATCTGCTCCTAAGGTTCGGGGACAGATAAAAATCCCAAAAAACCAAACCCGAACGGAAAAAGAACCCAAGCTTTCAAAATCTTTAAAAATACAGAAATATTGCATTTCTAAGACAAGTGAAACTGCTGCTCCACTCATCAGGTAGTCATCGTTAAAAAGGCTGCTCTTCCTACCTTATTTCTTTTTAAGAAGCCTGTGTAGTAGACTGCACTGTGTCTTTTAACTTTGGCGGATCTTAGCAGCTTTTTATGAGCAACCAGTTAAATTTCCATATGCTCTGCTTAGTTTCTGTCTGATTTCTTGGAGAGCTTTTAAAAATGGTGCGTGTGTATGTGTGTGTGTCTTATGTATATGCAAAATGTAATGTAATCTCTGCTCGATTGGAAAGTAATACATTGACTTATAAATTCAGCTGAGTTTATAGACCTGTTTCTGCTCTCACTTACACCTGTTTTATACTCACAGAAGGCTGCTAATGCTGATGGGTTTGTTTCTAATTTACAGTGGTGTAAGCAAGAAGCAGATCAGGTCCTTTATTCTTCCTGTCAGGATCCTGCTAGATTGCAAATATTGAGTGGAAAAGGGCAGCATTTCTAAACTGCAGAACCCAGTGCAGTGAACCAAGTTCCGTGGACTCTAAAGGCTTTGCACTTCTTTGGAAATGAAGTGATGTAGATGTACCAGAAGGGCTAAGCAGGTGTTGACTTGTCTTCCGTGCTTACTGGCCTATCAGTCCTAGCTGGCATGATGTGTCATGCTAGGTATGTTGTTTGAGGTGAGCACATCTGTGCAGCGCCCCATTCAGATTAGAGTAGTGTCCTTCACAGTGGGAGGGAAAAGATGGTCAAGGGCTGCAGCCTTGACCAGCAAAAGTGGATGTTCTTCTATTAATGGTAGCCCCAGATACCTACTCTTTTTTTTTTATGACTTCATCTGGGAAGCTTTTTGAGGCAAGGTCTAATTTTCACAGTGTTTATTCTCTGCTTAGCATCTGGTCACTGATGACTTTCATGCCTGTGCTTAAACTAGCAAATGAGCACATCACAGGTTCAAGAAACTTGTATGTTAATTCCTGAATCTTGCTTTTACTTATACCACTGTAAATCTTGGATAGCCTGACTGATTCCTGTGGATTTACACCATTAAAATACTAAGGCATTAGTAAAGACTTATTTTAAGGGCTTCCTTAGACCTGAAGTTTGATTCTGCTTTGAAATAAATCAGAGCTGGCTCTAATGAACTCACCAGTATTAAGTAGTTGTGAAATCCTGATGGGGGCAATAGACCTTGTGTTCTGTTTTACATTCCTTGAGCAAAACTTCTGGTGATTCACCCCTCCTGCCCCAGTTTCCCCACTGAATTTAGGAGGAATGCAAAGTCAAGTCCTTTAGCTTCAGTCACAGCCCATTGACCTATGTATTTTCTTGCATATTGGTCATTCCTTTTTTCTCTCCAGAATTTCAGCAGTATGAGTCTCTCTGAAGATTTTGCTCCTGAATCAACCCAATGGTATAACATTACACTGGCTGAGTCCCAAGATGAATTCCCTGTTTGTATCTCAGAGTGTGAATACAAAATACTCAGCTCCCAGAAGAAACCCAGTAGAGAACAAATACTAGCTGCCAAAGCCTTTAGCTGTTTCATTTTTTTTAGAGGGAAAACAGATTATTATGCATATCCATTGAGAAAAAAGGGATTTTTACTCTTTCTCCCCTTTCCTTTTCTTCTTAAACAATGTGTCTATACCTGTGCTGCCTCCTATAACACTCCTGAGTAACACAGGGAGGGTATGAGTGTAACAATTAAGATGGATTGTAAGACAGGGACATCAGATCCTCCACAAGACTGTGATGTTGCCTAGTCCTGTTAAAAAATCCTGTCAACATCCTTAACTAGTTAGGTTCGTTGGCCCCAAGAAAGTTGATCCAGAATTGTATTCCTGTATTTAAGCTGTTGGTTTAATATCTTTCTTCTTTAAAGTCAGTCCATGAGCAACTTAAAAGCCAGTTGTTTGTGTGTCAAAGTACTGCTTTAGTTTAAATAGAAAACCCACTTTTGCTCCAACTGAAGTGAATTTTCTCTGGTTTTGCTTGATTACAATCTCTGTTAATCTTGGGTTTGCTTTGTGAGGGAGGGACTAGGACTAAAACTGGTAGAAACTGGTCTGTAGGTGCTGAAAATAATATACTCCTTTGGTCTCAAGACCCAAGTTAAGTTCTCAGTGACTTTGGTTTAGGTTTTGCCATTGTAATTTTCAAAATCCCTCAATCTCCTGGATCTGGAGGTGAGTCTCTGCCTTGAATGTAGATCTTTCTACATTGTAGTGGGTGCTATCTTCATCTAGTGAAAGAAGTCATTGGACTTTTCAAGCTCAGCAGAAAGGCTCAAAACTTTGGTAAACACTGGATCATCATGAGTGATTGGAAAAAAGGGGAAATTAAGAGCAAAACTTTTGAATGAGGCAATTAACCAAAGGGGAATAGCAGTTTGCTATCTCATGAATGTTACAAAGTGACACTTTGCAGTGTTAGCTACATGTGCAGAGGCCTACCCCTCCTAAACCCCCCAAACAGCAAACAACCCTCCTGGGCTTGGATTCCAGCCAGTGGCAGAGAAAATAGAATTGGGAAAAGAAAATATTAACTCTTTTCACTCCATTTCCCTGAAAGGGCAGTGAAGCTCAGTTCTGTGCTATGAGGATGAGCCCCTCCAGCCCTGCGGTGCCCCGGTAACATCCAGTAGGCAGAGGTGTTTGCCGCTGTGGAATAGGTTGGGGTTTTTTCCACAGTCCGTATGAGGCCATTGTTACTGTTGTTGTCTGCTATAGACACACAGGGAGACTTTTTTTTTTTAAATTTTATTAAATAAATCCATTAAGGAAAGATTGGCAGGAACAGTTGAAGTGATATCATTTTGATTATAAGTTTATTATGCCTTGACGATGGATGAGTCAAGGAAACAGACATTTTTCATGACAGCACCAGGTTAACTTGCTGGTTGTAGCTAAATATAATTTTCTAGCTGTCTTCAGTGTTTATGGTGGTAAGGCCTTTAAGTTGAAGCTGTAAGTTCTACTCATACCACTGCTGGCTGAAGGAGCATTATATTGAATTATGCCAGTTACAGATGTGGACTTTCATGTGTGGTGCCATGTTGCAGATGGAACAATCTTGAATAGCAAAGTTAAGTTTTTCAGCAGCATTTTAGCCAAATTTTAGCTGAAAAGCTAAAGCACTTTCAACTTTAAAACAGTGCCTTAGGAAGCCTGAACCTTCTGGCCTAGAGGAGATATCTCTATATCTCCCTACATATATCTGTCCTATATATCTAATGGGACCCATAGAGTTGTCTGAGGGGAGGATGAGAGGGAATGAGTGTAGGTGATCCCCCATGTGAGAGGAGGGGAAAGGATGGTTCATGTCAGAGGTGGTGTTTGCTGTGGTGGCCTTACTGATACTATGATTTTAGGGGAACTCTTTTCATAGAATCACAGAATCACAGAATGTTTTGGATTGGAAGGGACCTTTAGAGGTCATCTAGTCCAACGCCTCTGCAGTGAGCAGGGACACTGTTAATTAGATCAGGTTGCTCAGACCCCCATCCAACTTTTGTTTTAGCGATAGATGTCAAAGCAAGGTAATCTGGGCTTTAGCATTGTCCTTGTTAGCCTTGCCTTGGCTACACTTTTACTTGTGACACGTCTCAATCGTGTTGTATTTCTTCATGTCTGTGCAGTCAGTGTATGTTATAGGCTTCTCCCCTTCCAAGAAGTACAAGTTTGAAGCACTTTTTTTGAGGCCATGAGAGCTGTTTGGCCTTATTTCAGCTTTGTTCAAAAACCGTCAAAACATGTCAGAAAAAGGTGAGAGAAGGTAATGCTTACGTGCTGCTAGACCACCTAGAGTTGCCTTCTAGGTGCTAATGATTCTTCTTGTGCTGTGCTGCATGCCTAACCTGGCCTCTTGTAGTGCCTGTGGATATTGTTTCATTGTCTGAGGGCATATCCTCTCACCAGCAGTCACCAGACCATCAGAGTACTTCGCTGTAAAACTGAAAGCTGTAAAGAAGTTCTTTGTGGCACTCCTGGCTCTGACATTTTGTTTCCACACTTCAGGTGCATCTTTCTGTGTGGGCTTGATGGTGATTTAAAAAAACAACAGTAACCCGTTTCCTTTTCTTTTGGCTTTGGTTGGTATAAGTATGAGCATGGAAAACATTTTGCTTCCACAAATGTCATTTTAAGGATCTTGAGGGCTTTTTCCAAGCATTTTTGAGTGTGAAACCTTGTACCCTACTTATGAATAACATCTGAAAAGCTCCTCTTTCTTTTATTTTGAGGAGGTTTGCTTTCTGCATTTATGCAGGTGGGGATAGATGGTCACCAGAGCAGTGCCTTGAAGCAGGGTATTGTGTTCCCCTAGATTTGAAGGAGGGTAGTGCTTATCTTCTGTGCAAATAGCAGAATCTTAAGTTTTAATTTAATTGGCTACCCAGTGAGCCACACAGCTTCTTACTGTCTTTCACAGAGGGGATAGGATTGCTGGGTCAAGTTGTCCCAATCCATATATCATCTTGTCTATATGTTATAAGAGAAAACACTGCACTTGTGGTTACACTGGAAGATTTACCCTTTTTAATCTGTATTGTTCCTCTTTTTCCTTTTGTTTCCCTTTGTTCTGATTAACAAACACAGGCCCATGATCCTAACACAAAAATGTAAATCCGGTTGATGTTTTCTGGAGATGGGGATGAAGGACAACAATTCTGTTCTTAAGTAAGTAGTCATTAGAGATGAGGTGAAGAGGTTTAGCCAGAGCTCCTCAATTACTCCTTGTCAAGGCGGGACCCCACTGCAGAGCCAGCGGTCACAGTTTTACTGAGACTATATTTCAGACAGAGTCACTGGGCTTCTCCAGATGTTTCTCCAGATTCAACCAATTGCTCTTTTTCTGTAAAGACTGACCATATTACAAGGGTTCTCTTTCAGAGATTATTGCCTAAAGATCACAAAAGATGTTGTAATAAGAACATTAAAAAGAAGAAAGTAAAGAATTAGGCAAGAAATATAAAGGAATGGAATGCATAACCACTCCTTTTCCTCAGTATTTACCCTGGAGCATTCCCCTCAGAGATCATCCTATAATGTCAGCTCTGTTTACTCCTTGAGTAAATGTCTGGTGTCACTTTAATAAATCAGATGAACTCTGCTCAGAGAGATATGAAGCCTGTCATTTGATCATTAAGATTATTTACTATAGGGTATGTAGTTGAAATACAACAGTGATACAGACACACAAAACCTGAAACTCCTAAACAGGAAAAATTAATGGATGAAGCCTGCCACAGTATGTTTTAAGGTAGAAGGATGTTGACATACATCAATCAATACCTAGTTTAGATCGTTGTGGTAGTGTTTGATTCAGAACCTTCTGAGCTGATCCAAAATAGTATAGCCTGTTTTAAGTAGATAAACACAATAGATAGAGCTAATTATTATGGCCATCTGTACACGGCAGGCTTCTTTCAGATACTTTTTTCTGTATTGAATGCTATGAGATGTAGCTTCCAGCTCACAGAGCAGTGTAGGCAGCATGAGCCTTGGCTGTAGGCATCTTTACAATAGCAAAGCTGTGCTTTTACCCATGGAGTTCGCTTTCCTTAGGGAATACCAACATGTTTTTGCAACATTATCACCTGAATTTCTTCATTTCTCTTAATGGGTGCTTTTAATTTTGTTGAGTTTATTTGCATCTTCACAATTAAAATGCTCCTAATAGAGATGGATCCTCAGTTGGCTCCAGAGGTTGTAGTCAGGGAATATTAAAATTTTGTTTGTGTGCTTCTTGCTTTTGAGCTGCCTGTAGTTTTTCAGTATGCTTATAAATGTTGCCAGCATGATTGCTTGAGAAGCCAACAAACACCAACAGAAATCTGGCAGCTCTAGGATTTTGCAGTTCATGCTGCTTAATCCTGACTGTATTCCTCTGTAGGTGAGCAGGGCTCAGAGAAAGAGGAAGGCTCTGATATCTAAATGTGTAATGAGATGGCATAGAGGGCCAGCTCTCATTCTGAGGGAGGATCTCCAGGGGTTTTCTGACAGTGATCGGTATAAGCTGTGATCTGGTGTGCACCCTGATATTGTTCAGAGGGGACAGTGTAACTGTGAAGGATCGTGATGTTCCTGATGACTCAGAGTAAGCTTGAGTGGAGACTGATGGACTAGTGTGTGCACATTAGGAGCCAGACTTTTGGCTCTTGTTCTAGACAGCCTCTGTCTCTGGACAGGCAGAAGGGGGACCTGCCTGTTTATTACAAGTGTCTCCCCTCACCAGGAAGACCATAGGAGTTTCACCCTGTGATCCTCAAGTCCTCTGAAACAGCCTGGAGAAGTAAGCATAGAGCTGAGGTGAATGCTGTCTTGCTCTCTAGATTTTTGTGAGGCCACTGGGGTGCAGTTAATGCCCTCAGGAGCTGAATTACACCATGGATCTGTTGCCTGCAGAACCTTGCACACTTGTGGGATCCAATTGCAGACCTCAGTCTACGCTGTATTAAGTTTCACGTGGAAGCCTTGTTGTTCTAAGTCTTGAGCCCTGGTGTAGCAAAGCTGTTAAAAATGTGCTTAGCTTTATACATGTGAGTAATCCCCACCTCCCCTTCCATGAGAGCAGAGACAAGTGCTATTACTCAGAGCAACAGAAGTCACAGTGAGCAAAACACTGACATGTTGTACAAAGAGCTGTTTTGTAAGCCCTTCTCTATCAGCAGCACAGACTAGTGTCCTCATACATCTGTAATACGTATGATTTAAACAGGATTTGGTTGTTGTAACTAAGCTAACGCAGGCTGGGGAGAAAAGAATCCTTTTATTTGGAAAGAAAGCAGCTGAGGTGTTATATCCTATGTTCTTCTGTTGACATTTTCATTTTTGTAAAACCTCACAGTTTGACTTGTTGATCCCATGAAATCATCAAGGGAATGAAATAAAATACCTGGAAAGATTGTTTGACATGAAAGCAGATTGTGTGAAATATACTGGACTACTCTGCTAGTCACTTGAAACAGTAAAAAATTAAATAAATGTAGAGAAAGGGTGGTGGAGAAGTGACACAACAAGCAATGGGAAATACCATTCTAAATTTGTGTGGCCTAGGATCTCTAATGATAGGCTTTTATCCCATTACACCTAATTGACACAGAACTTTATCATTAACAAATTGAGAAGTATTTACTCCCTGAAATATTTGGGACATTATAGTGACTTTCTTTTCATGATAGGCTGTTGAAAGGACTATTATGGCCCAGCTCACATGTAACCTGGGAAAATGATCCAGCAGTCTTCAAAGTTAATGAAATGTCATTTGTCATAGGCTTTGCAGGTGTGACTCTGTTTCTACATTATAATACATGATGGAAGTAAGTGGCTGGATTGCAGGCCTGTTGCCAAGCGTAATGCACATTCTGCGAGTGTCACTGGTGCAGCATTGCATAAATCTTACTAATAGCGAGAAGTCTTGAAATGCATGTTCTTTCTCTTCTAAGGTCAAGCAAGACTACTCCACAACTTAATTTTAGCCTTGCTATCTCTGTAGTCAAAACGGTAACATTCAACACTTGCTTTTCAGCTTCCTGTTTTGAAGGGTTAATTTTGAAGGGCTTGATTTTTATTTTTTTTTTCCCTTGGGTCCCCGTTCCCTCCCCCCCCAAGAATGGAGTGAACAGGCTCTGGAAAAGGGTTTCTTGAGTAAGAAATTTCTTGGTTTGCTCCCAGGCAAAGCACCATGTCAGAGCAGAAGAGGTGGCATTTATTCTGGCTGCATGACTGGGGAAAGGAAAAAATTTCCAGATGGCCAGCAGTAGCAGTACCAGGACTTTTGCTGGGATACTGCAGGGGTTGAGACACAAAAGCTGCCGAAGTAACTTGCATATAGCAATGTGCTGTTTGCCAGAGCTCTAATTACAGCAAACAGTGTTATGTTCCTTTTAGTGGCTACATGTTTAGTTGGTCTAAATCACTGACCGTAAATATCAGAGATGCAAGAGGGGAAAAAAAATTTCCAATCCCCTTCAGTTTGTCTGTGTTGTGAAAGATCTAATCTGTTATTTCTGGAAAATTATGTTTTCATCTGGTTACTCTTTGGATTTCTTATCTGTACTTGGTCTCTCTGATGGAGCAAGAAAGCAAAACAATAGAGAAGGGTAGGCTTGATTTTTGGCTGTTGGTGATATGCAGGGTTGACACCCCTGTGTGCCATTTTCTGAATTGTTTAGTCAGTTATACTCAAGTCTTAAAATCTTCCAAGCTTGAAGTACTTAACATACTTCTTTAAACATCCAATCTGAGGTACCTGGCACAAGCCAGTCCATTGAGAAACCTGGAAATGCTCACTACTCTCTTGCTTGTTTCTGCTACTGCAGATTTGTATCCCTCTGTATGATGTTGACTCTTACAAATATGACAGGAGAAGTTCACTATCTTATCTTGCTTTAATAACCTCTTTTGAAGGGACAAGCTAAGTACAGGTATTCCTCCCCCCTTCCCTTTTTTGGTATTATTTATCGCAGTACTATGCAGGGGGTGAAGCCAGTCTGTAGGCTCTCATACGACTGCAAATTCATGGAAGTTTAGTTTGGTTGAAGGCGTAAGCACTAAGCTTTCCCCCAGTGGGAGTACAGCAGCACCCTATTGAACAGACTTTGCCTTCTAAATAATCTTTCTAAGATGAAACTACTCCATAGCACCCTTGGTGCTAAGTGTTAAAGGACAAGGATTGATATTGGAGATATGTTTAGCAGGGTCAGGTCTTGTGTTGAAATCTAGTTGTTACCATCAGTTATGTTGTTGTTTTGGTCATGCTCATTTGGTCATCATTTTTTTTCTGATATTTCTTTGTATACGCTCACTGATAAATATACCTTTAAAGATTATTTTCTAGTTCAAGAAGGCCATGGATTCTGTTGTCCTGAATTTTATTTTCCTTTAAGAGTGTCTGAAAGGATCTTCTAGGGCTATGTGGATGCTCTACTTTGAAAGAGTCATGGATATACAGCTCGCTCATGTAGCCTCATTCTAGCTTGTATATTCCATAAGCCTAATTCATATTTTTTAAAGGTTTAATGTTACAATCAGCTCTTAAATAATACTGTGTGTACCTTACAGGGAGACAAGTGAACAAAAATACTCTTTTTTTGATTTCCAGTTGTATTTGCCTCATCTTTAAGGATCTTAGGCTGGAAAGAAAATTAAAGTTACAAAATATGTCCCCGGCGGCCCCTCACCTTCCTCCCTCATTGGCGCTGAGATCAAATTTCAAAAGAATTCTAGAAGGATATTGAATTTCAGGTTTTGTTTTCCCATAGCAGTGATTCTGGCCAAAAAACTTTTTAATCAAAAGGACCAACTGTAACCTTGTTAATAACTAAGAAAACAATGGCCAAAGGGAAAAGACCTGCCAAAAGCTACAAGTCATTTCTGTTGGCAGAATAATTGGTAGATTGTTATTTTGGTTGAAAACAATGTGATTTGTATTTCTAATTTTATAAAATTACTTAATTAATAACACATGGTCAGCAATGTTGATTGCAGAGTGGCTCTTGACAGAGGACACTTTTAAAGCAATATTATGGGGGCAAAGGTAGGATTATGCAATACTTCAGCAAATAAGGCCATAACTGCTGCTCAACAGATGATTCTGCTTGTCTTGGGAAGCCATAAATCATTACGGTATCCTTGACATTGAAACACAAGTCATTGTTAAAATGACAGTGGGCTATATCCATGACCATGGGATCATCAGTGGATGCAAATTGGGTTAATTCCACTTGTGATGACAAGTAGATTGTTCGAGGAGAATGCCACTGCATGGTTATGCATGGGAGCTTTTGGGTATTGAGAAAGTACTCAAAGGGGAACTGTATATCCAAAGAAAAGCAGTCTAGGGAAGGATGCTGGTTCTGCACTGGCTTTGTTGTTGTTCACGTTGTGTAAATATTTAGGCTGGCTTAGGCTTTGCTATTTGTGTGTGTGCATGTTTGTGGGCGGAGAATGTGGGAGAATTAGGGGGAAGGAAAGTGTGGTGTTACAGCACTTGCCTATAAGGAGTTCACGAGACAAAAGATCCAAATCCATTGTTACAGTCCAAAAATGGCAATCCTTAAAACTGTCCTTGTTGCTTCACAATGGATGCTTTTCTTGCTTTGGTTACTGGCTGCTGTGGGGCTGAACTTAAAGCACAACTTCTCTCTTGCTTCTTGTTTCTTTTGGGCGATCTGCCTCAGTTCCTTCCCCTGAGGAAACCAGCTCACAGTGAGTGGGGGGG